>NW_024582798.1:226012-227170 GCF_018398535.1 Haplochromis burtoni
TTTTAAAATTGAAGTGACTGAAAGGTGAATAAATAACTGTAAGTGACTAAAAGTGAACAAAGTGTCAGCAGTATAAAAAGAGTGTAGAGTAGTTTATGTTTCTGGTGTGGGAAATGTTCTTATCGGCTGGAGTTAAAAAGCAGAGTGGCTTTGGGGACAAAGGTGGCGCTCCTCCTCTCAGTCCTGCAGGAAATGCAGCGGAGGCGTCGCCCAGAGGGGAGTCATTGAAATGCGGGGTGAAGAATGTGAGAGGGGTCGTTGATGATTTCGGCTGCCTGTCTGAGGGCCTGTTGGCTGAAAACCTGTCAGAGTCCTGACAGGACAATGACTGTAGAGCACAGTGATGCAGTGTGCTGCTGTCTGTTCCTGTATGAAGGCTGAGGGAGTGGAACCAGCAGGTGATGGAGAAGGTCATGATGCTTTCCAGGAAGGCATAGTAAAAAGTCATCATGATGGGTGTGCTGACTCCAAAGCAGTTGAGTTATAAGGAGGTGTAGCCGTTGGTGGCACCGCCTGAGAATCTCCTCTGTGTTGGCAGAGAATTTCAGGAGGTTGTCAAAGATGGTTCCCAGGTATTTGTACTCCTCAACTCCCTCCACTGGCTTCCTGTGGATGGTGGTGGTGACTGAAGCAGCCAGATCCCTCCCTCTGCTTGAAGAAAATAAGAACAACCCCAGGTTTCTCTTCAGCACAGTAGTCAGGCTGACAAACAGTCAGAGCACCGTTGAGCTAACCATCCCTTTAACGTTAACTAGGAATGACTTCATGAATTTCTACATTTATTTAGTCTTTATTCTTACATAGTGCTGTTCTTTATATTATGGCAAAGCTGTCAGCGTGATCAGGGTGAGAAATTATATAGCAGTAGGTGTGGCTCTAAACTGGTTGGTGTGACAGCCAGCCAGACTAGCCTTCCCACTCAACAGGCCTGCACAGAGACACACAGGCACACTCACTCATGTTTGACTAACCAGCCTTTGTTAGTGTCATAATCACATTTAGTAGCAGCCATATGACAGTAGAAATAGCAGCCAAGGAAGACAAGGCAATGTGGGAGTCTGTGAGTTTGAAAGCAACTAAAGATGAAAATAAATAGAAAATAAAGCTGTGTGTGAGTGTGTGTGTGTGTGTGTGTGTGTGTGTGTGTGTGTGTGTGTG
>NW_024582798.1:227467-250973 GCF_018398535.1 Haplochromis burtoni
GTGTGTGTGTGTGTGTGTGTGTGTGTGAGTGAGAGAGAGAGAGAGAGAGAGAGAGTGTGAAGTTTCTCAGTAAAATCACCCATATGCTGAGGTCAGTCACACTATCGCTAGCTTTCCAGACACTTTTGACAAGTGTGTGTGAGAATGAGAGGGTTGGTGGGTGAATCATTAAATGTGAGGCTAGTTATCCATCTGCAATGAAAAGCATTGCTTCTTTGTATAATCTGAGTCAATTTTCCAAATTAAGTATGTTGAAGAGTTTCTTGCAACTGCAAACCTTTCTTCCCCTTTGGGCCACAGAAGTGTCAGTGTCAGGAAATAACTGTTATAGTAATTATGGTTAGTGTGTGTGCAGCCTCAGAATGGCCGACGCGTTTGCTTAATCTTTAAATTAATTACACCTGAAGAAAAAATGCACAGCTCATATATAATAAACACTTTACTTTCCAATTCCCTCTGCAGTGTATTTAATTATCTCTGTTAGCTCGGGCCCAATTGATGCACTTCCATTGCAACAGAGCTGCTGACAAATCACGTAGCTCCAAATGACAGAATTCCTTCAGGTTTATGATGAGAGATGGACTCTTAGTGGTCACCAGGGCTGCATCTACAATAAGTCCATATCAGCACAAACGCTGTCCTAAACAGGGTGTTTTTTACATTTTCCTTTCACTCTGGGTCCACGTTAATAAGAACACATCTACACAACCAAACATCCAAAGCCATATAGATACATAGGAAAAAAACAGGAAATGTAATGCCTTATGAGATGCAGAAGAGAAAGGAAAATGAGAAAGAAGAAAAAACGAAGGAGGAACTGCACGGGGCAGGAGACAGAAGGCTACTGGTAATGCCCTAATGATGTAGTGGCTGTCAGAAGATTTGCTTCAGAGGCCAAATGATCCTGTAAGAACAGCACATTTATCGATCCAGCTATTAAATAGCTTCACATACTAATGATTCTGTGTGTGTGTGTGAAAGGGAGAGAGAGATGAGACAACAATATGAAATAAAAACAGGTGAAATCCTTTAAATGAAAGAAAACGAGGGGACCAAAGGTTCAAAGAGCCTGTATTTACAAAGCTGTGTGCACGGGAGATCTCTCTATTTAACCAAGACCCTCTAATACAAATCATATTTGAGTTTTGAGAATACCTCATGTTAGATTTAGTGAAGTTGCACTTAGGAATGTCCTTTGCAGTGATGGAAACATGATTCAGTGTGGGTGTGCTTGCAGTTCTGACATGTCTTTCCCTTAGTACTTCCATTACAGTGTGATAGCTATGAAACCATATCTGAACCTGATCTGTGTGATATTCGATATCAGTTCTCACCTTGAATGTTTTCAACAGCTTTCCACACACACACACACACACACACACACACACACACACACACACACACACACACACACACACACACACACACACACACACACATCTTTATGGTCAAAAATCACAGAGAAATCGTCACATTGTTTCTTTCACCAGAAAAAGCTTTTCCCTTTTGTTTTGCTGATACAGATTTTTTTCATTTAAAAAGGTATTTTTGGTATATCAGTGTTGAGGTCTATAAGATTACATTACTCACTGCTTTTGTAAACAAAGTCATGTACTACATTACTTATTTACCTACAGTAAACGAAAGCTAATAAACTCTCGTAGCTCCACAAATCTGAAAGCCAAACTGGGGAAATCCAGCCCAAAGATAAGTTAATAAAAAAGTGGGCAGACGTGACCCACGTCTTCAGTGCAATCCCCGACTGCGCATCACTGCTTTTATTATCAATTAGAAATCAAGCTTTGGTGTTCTTGGCTGGGGTTGGCATTTACTCAGCTTTGGCTGGGATTCTTTCTACCAGCATCTTATTCTTACAGATGCTGGTGTCAGCAGCTCCACGTGTTCTGGCCTCGCTGCAGTTTGTCCTCTGCTGTTGTAGACCGCTCTACTTTATTTTCATTTCTTAAACTCTAACCCTGTTTAACTTCAGAATGTTTATGATGTCAGTGTTGCGTCTTTTGAAAGAACGTAGTGGTGTCCCCACTATCATCACCTCCAACTCTAGCATAGGAGAGAGGAACAGAGAGTCAGTGACAGAGCACATGAAAGCCGCTGAAGCATCATGCAAACAACTGTTCACCTCAACACAATGCTGTAACTCATAAATGCTGCTTTTTTGGTTCGTTTAACAATGTTTGGAATTTAGGCTGTCAGCATAATAATGCAAGCAAAAGTCAGTTAAATCAGCTGTAGCTGCTATAGACGTGCTTTGCTTGTCTTAAACTCAACATCGATCTTATGATCAATAGGAAATCTGACTGTGCACCTTACTGAATATAATTTTACATAAGTTGTTATAATGATCAGATCAGCACATCCAGTGGAATAAGTGTGTATAACTGCAAAACTTCCTGATGAGTCTCCACTGAGATGAAAAATGACTGTTTTTTAAAGGCCACATGACGTTTGTTAAATTACTGTTATAAATACATTAAAAGTGAAATATCATCACTTTCTATAATAACAGTTATGCAGACCCAATGCTGTTCAACAACATACTGCAGCACTGATGAGAGGTAAAACGTATCCTATTGTGTCTCATATCCTTTTGAAAATGCTTCTGATGTGAATAATAGTTGGTTAGAACAAAGATGATCATGCTCAGTGTGCCGCTTGTCATTTATAGTTTATGTCTTATATCATATTTCAAGCCGGACTTTGTTGCCTCTGGATGGGGCTCTCAGTCGGCCCTGTTCAGGGGTTTTTTGGATTTCATGTGTAAGTTTTAATCTTTCATTTCTCCTGCGGAGAGAATTTTTAATCAATGAGGAAATCAAAATAGAGCAAGAAATGTTCCAGTGGGGAACTACTGTTAATGAAAAGCAAAATATTTGGAATTCAGCATGTTGTTTCTGCATATAAGTGCTAAAGTAAAGTAGTTTAACCAACACGCGCAGAGTTAGCATATGAGGTTTGTGCAGAACTGCAGTGAAAGCTTTTCTGTCACCACAAGTAAAAAGGCCATCATCTATCAGAACTCAAGGAAACTGAGAAACATTGCTGGAGAATTTATTAGGTTGAACGTTCCCTCCATCTCCCTCTTTCCATTCCCCTCTGTCTATCTAACTCGCTAGTTCCTTCTCCCTCTGCACTTCTGGTAATGGATTCGGCCTAAATGGGTTCTGAGAAACACAAGTGAAGAGGGGGAAAGGATGGAGGAGGAGGAGGTGAGGCAAAGGGAAAGGAGACTTCAAAACTTGTTGCTTGTGATAGCGTTATAATTACTGTTACTGTAAAAGCACTGACACTACATCATCTGTCAGTTGTACAAACAACTCAGTCGTCAGTTGTTACTCTGGATAACTTCATACAATATTTAGTCTTACAATACTGCGATCACAACTGCATAAACTCATGACAAAGAATGAAACAACAGCAATGACTGTATATTTTGAAAGACAAAATAGGATAAAAGGAGCCAGAGCGGAGGAGGGTGTGCAGAGCGGTGGTGTATGGTTAATGATTTAATGTTAGCCACTCCATGGAATCAAGTCTTCTCCATGTTAGTGGCGCCAAAGTTAAACCCTCTAGTCAGTTAGTCTGTTATTCATTGATTTCTCTGGTCAGCACTAGATTGTTATTGAATATGACTGGCACCAGCATCTTGTGTGTCTGTGTGTGTGTCTCTGTGTGTGAAGGGTGTGCATCTCGAGAACTCGAGTACATTTCCGCTTCGGCTGAAAAACATATTTTTCTGTATGCGTGTGATTCTCCACAGCCATCTGTGCGCGCACACACACACACACACACACACACACACACACACGCTTTGATAATCCAAGAGTGAAGGCAATAAGCCTAAAACACAGCAAGCGCATTCACTGCCACTTTAAAATGATCACAACGATACATTATTTATTCCTGAAGGCTGTTTAAATACACAACAGCATCTGCACACAAACAAAATCAACAGTAATATCTGTGTCTAAATACTGCATCGAGCATGAGAACACCGACTCTAACTGCGTCCTGGTGAGTGTGCACGGGTAATCTTTCTAGTTACATATGCACTTTAGTTATTGCTGCTATCTGTCTTCTCCAGCAGTCAGATCTGATGTCTCCTGCTATAGCATCACACTATATGCTCTGTAATATATGATAATATATGTGTCTGCGATTCAACAAACTATTCCATATACACTACGTGTGAGTAAATAAGTCTTGAGCACACGGACGCAGCATTAGGACTACCTGATGTATAGTTTAATAAGCACACAAAATAAATATTTTATGAAATACATATTCTAAACAGCAC
Source organism: Haplochromis burtoni (assembly GCF_018398535.1). Classification (NCBI taxonomy): domain Eukaryota; kingdom Metazoa; phylum Chordata; class Actinopteri; order Cichliformes; family Cichlidae; genus Haplochromis; species Haplochromis burtoni. The sequence goes on from NW_024582798.1 coordinate 231,783, forward strand.
ATTATCACAGCACTGCACAACACTACAGATTTACATTTCATCTGCTTTTCAGCTGGACAGTTTTGGAAACGTTCAGTCTAAAGCTCTGTTACACTTTCCACTGATTACTTGTTGCTAGGAGATTTTTACCTATTTTCCCCCAATAGATTCACACTTCACACCTTGAAAGCAATGAGTCAGAAAGAAAGTAGCCAGTTTGCCAAATTGCTTATTTGTAAAGTAATAGCATTAGCACTTCTGCACTTCTTTATTAGGCTTTGTTCTGTGTAAAAATACAAACTAGCACAGATACTACGGCACTGCTTCACAAATCATTTAGATCCAATTTATTTAGAACTTTCTTTAAAAAGAAAAAGAACTCTAGAAACAGAATTGCTTCTGTGAGCGAGTCCCCGTTTAAAGTTTCATTTTACATAAAGGTGACAGGACTTTTACCTCATCCATCTGTGTTCAAGAAGTAACTATAATAATGATAACAAAGCAATCAGAATTTTTGGCAGGTTTCTTAAAATTTAAAAAGTGAGTCTCCTCCAAATGTCTTTTCTCTCTAAGGCTGAGCAACACAATCAGCAGAAGAAAGTCATTTTGGAGGCTTCATCTGTACCTTATGTTTTGGTCATTAGATGTCATTGCCATAGATGGGAGTGGGTAAATCAAGGCATCAACTAATGTTTGGAAAAGCAAAACAAAAACAAAAAGAAGTTTCACATACATACAGCAATTAAAATGACAGAAATAGATCAAATAAAGTCTGAAGTTTAAATATAGAGTCCACGGCCCACAGTCAAAGTCACCTTTTTTCTTCAGCCTGGCTCTACGTACAGCCAACACTGATCAGCACTCATCACCTCAGAGATCTAGATCTTATGCATGGTAGTAGTTCACTGAAAATGGAGGCAGCTGACTGTAGAGGGCTCCGAAAGTGGTCACCAAATATTTAAATAAAACCCTAAATTTTATGAGGAGCTTTTGTAAGAAATCTCTGTCAGACGAGACGATTTATGGACCTGGTTAGAAGCCTCGCAGCAGCATTCTGGACAGTTTGTAGGCGATCCAGGGACAGTTTGCTTAGGCAGAGGAATAAGGAATTGCAATAATCGAGGCAGGATGAAAAAATGTTCTATACATAGTAGAGATGGCACGATACCACTTTTTTATGTCCGATACGATATCATAAATTTGGATTTCTGCCGATACCGACATGAATCCGATATAGTGTTTTTTAATCAATAAAACTGTTTTTTAATATCTTGCTGCATTTTGTATAAGTTCATACTCAAGTTTAAATAAACAACACTAAAGCTATTCTGTTATACCTGTATGTAAAAAATACACTGCACCCAAAATGTTTCAATACTGATCAATCTAATAAACTTAAACCTGCTCCATCCTCCCTATTCTGGTATTTTAAAGAGTACTTAGCAGAAATATTAAGCAACCTAACTAATAGGGTTGCAAACTCCCAGCAAAAAAAGGGAACCACCCCCCACCCTCCACCTCATGATGCTTAATCGACGTAATCAACTTTAATTTGATGCAGTGTGAAAAAAAATGCACAGAAATAAATTATTTTTCAAGAATAATTAAATAGATTCAACATCTTTCTTCAACAGAACTGCAGACTGCACAGATGGTACCTTCCCAAAGGAAAAAGTACTATAGCTTACTAGGGTATATTAGACTTAACAGTTACTATATACAGTAATGGACTTCTATACATTTTACATCAGATTAAAACTTTGGGTGTAAGATTCAGATAATTATTTATTAAAAGCTGACATTTTAAATGAGAATAAGAAAGAAAAGTATGTCTTTGTGCCCCCTTTTCCCTGTTCATGCCCTATCGGCCCCCCTGGCTAAACTTTGCTAGATCCGCCCCTGCACAGTTACCAGCCGTCAGCTCGTAGAAAAAGATCCTGGTGTAGAAAGTAATATTAAATAAATTCTAACAACAGCTGATCAAGCTTAAACGTGCTGCTGTTGTTCAGCTGCTGGTTTCCTCTTTCTGGTGCAAAGTGGGCCAAAAACAAACAAAGGATCGGCAGAAGCCGATCAGCTGATCATTGATCAGTTTCATGATTGAAGTAGCAGCGAGGAGAGAGAGGCAGTCGCTCCATATATCGGTTGTTAAGCTTAACGTGGGAATGCTTTACAAACATTCAGAGATGAACTTACACACTTGCTTTACTTCTCTCTGGGAAAACTTCTCTGAGTTTGGTAGCGAGGCTACAAAGACACACAGCCGCTCTATCACGTGACGCACACTGCTCCGACGGTTATGAGCCGAGTTACGCCGTGTTGCAAGTTTTGTGAGGTGCTTTTTTGATATTTAATGGATCGGATTACATTTCTTATTTCTCTCCGATATCCGATCCAGTAATTTACGTCAGTATCGGACCGATACCGATACGTAATATCGAATCGGTCCATCTCTAATACACAGCGATGGTAAAAGGAAAGTGTTGAAATCAGAAGCTGTGCGGCAGGCTGAGATGTTGAATAAAGGGAAGGTGTGAACACAGATAACTGGTGAAAGTTGGGCAGGTCGCTGTATGAGCGACTGTAAGGACACAACGGTTTGTAAACGGCACCTTTATTATGTTTCCTTTTCAACACGACTGACATAAACAGGGACATGAGTCCCATGTTGTGTACAGCCTCAATAATGAGTCATTTGTGCAAAATAATTATTATTGCCTTCTGAAAAACATCGGCTACTCTGAAGTAATGTTTTGAGCAGTATATAAAGTATTCTTTATATCTTACTGTGTTTATGAGTTTGTGTTGCCCTTAAAGCTTTGATGGGTGCTGCAGCTGTCTGTGAGTGTCTCTATAACAGTTTAGGTTACAGTGTTAAGCAGCTTAGAGATGCCAAATGGATTAAGTGTTTTGTTCATACATAGTAAAGTAATCTGGTTAGCAAAGATGATACATTCCTCCTCCTCCATCTGCCCACCCTCCTTTCTTTTTCCTCCGTATTTCCACATTTCTTTCCTTTCATCCCCTTTCAGTTAAACACACACATACATCTGCAGAGAGCAGTCTTATAGAAAGTGGTCTGGAGAGGTCAGCTTATATATTTTATGCCCATCCATGATAAAAAAAATTCCATTTGCAGTAGGGTAGTGTCTTTTTTTTTTTTTTAGCTTCTGTGATTGTTTTTAATGCAACATTTTTTTCTGCTTATTCAAAATAAACATGAATTGTATAAGTTCAGTATGTCCGTGTATGTGAGAACAGCACCTGTAAGTATGTTCAGGATGAAAATCTTCCTTTCTCTGTCCCTGCAGCTCAGATCACCAAGTATCAAGTAGCTGGGCCCTCGTGGGTCCGGACACAATAAGTGTTTATATCTGCCAATGTGCGTGTGCATGTTTGCAAGTGTGTCCTTTGCCAGCCAGACAGCTCTGCTTTAATATTTTCTTGGGTAATATTACCGACAATGCAGACAGGCTTCTCACTTTCCCTTTTGTGTCTTTATTCTCCACTTTCTGTGCTCCTGTTTTGAACTCTGAAATCTCTCCTCTCATCATTTTCTGTTTTTCTCACATCTTTGTTTTTTTTTCCATCTTACTACAACAAAGGTAGCAACAGAGCCAGAAGCCTTACTGTCCACACACACACACACACACACACACACACAGTAACCTGCAACAGTATCAATGTATTAAACCGCAGTGACACTAACTTTCCTCCTATAGGAACCTTCTAAAGAGGGAGAGAATTAAGCGTAACATGTTTTGTGATTGCAAATCCTTTAGGTTCAGACTTCATGTCTGTTGTTCTACACTAGAATTATGTTAAAGTTTCAACAATTTATTCACTCAACCAAATCAGTTTATTTTCTTTGGGTGAAATGACGTGATGAAAGTCCATCCCTTCATCTTGTTCGGCTTATCTGTTTCAGTGCCTTGGCTTTGGCTGAGCGTATCCTGTCACAGGGTGAAAGGCAGAGTACATCCTGTACAGGTCACCGAACCACTGCAGGACTAACACAAACAGACAACTGCTCATGCTCACAGTCACACCTATGGCCACTTTAAACTCTCCAATTAACTTACAGCCATGGATGTGTTGGAATGTGATGGGAAGTCAGAGCACCTGGAGAGCACACAACACGCACACAGAAAGGCCCCAGCCACCTCTTAGATTCAAACTCAGCACCTGTACGGCAACAGTGCGAACTACTTCTTTAAAATAGTAATTAAAACATATCAAATACTTAAACTGAGATAATTATAAAAATCAGTTTGCAGCATGTCTCAGAAGCAACAGTTGCCTTTGAAAATTGAATAGATTCTCACCAGGCAGCCTTGAATTGCCAGATATTCGTACATTTAACTGGCAGGGCTTTTTGGTTTTGCCCCCCGCTCGACCACCATGCGGGACACTTCCTGGGAGTGTGCACAATAATCTTGGATATCACTTTAAATGTCAGAGAACTAAGTTTCTCAAATCCATGTTTGTGCTGTTTTGTCTTAAACAACTTAATGGTTGCAATTAATACATTTTTACATAAACCCCAAATATCAGAATTAGGTAAAGTAACATGTTTGGAAATTGTTATCAATGCTTTTATTTACAACTTATGATCCTCTAATAACAATAGCTGATAGTTTTAGATTGCTTTTTGTAATTACTGAAAGAGGTCTACTATTCCATTACATGAACAGATAAATGACTATCATTGACCAAACTGTGAAATAAAGTTATATACGTTTATATACATTTCTGTCTAAATAGTGTAGCAGCTGGTGCTAGAACCAGCTGTGCTCGTCTCTACTGAGACTGAAGAAGGCAAACATGTGCTGCATGACATTCAGCAGCCCAGGTTTGAGTCTGACCTGAGGCCCCTTGCTACGCGCCTTCCCCTGCAATCTCTCCCTGCTTTCCTGTCGACTCTCCATTACGGCAGCATCCAATAAAAGGCAAAAGGCCCCAAAAGAGATTTTAAAAAGTAAAAGTGCAACTGGATTTCTTGTAGCATTTTAACAGTATAACGTTACTTTCAAGTTGGCCCACGAGGATGTCTACCCCATCAGCTACACAACAGTTGAATCAGAAAGACCGAGCTAACTGTTGTTTCTAAGTATGACAGAGATGAATAAGAACTGTTACTTGAGCACAAAGCAGGACATGATATCAAAAATGGAGCGAACAGTTGATCTCCTACCATTGTCGCTGTCCGATTTGTTCTCGTGCTCAGTGTCAGTTAGAGTCAGCACTGAGTTGGAGCGGCTCGACAGGCAGGAACTCCTCCCGGATGATTTACCCAGACCTCCGCGGCCCCACAGATGCATAGCATGCTCTGGGGACATGACTGCCTGACTATCAGTGTCTAGCTCCTGAGCTGTACCAACTGAGAAACCACGGTGGGGTGGAGGCATTTCAGGGCAGAAAGGCAGGCCGCGACGAGACGGTGGCTCACAGATCCCCAGCTGACGAAGACTGAAGTGTTGACCTGAAACAGATGGCCGTGTTCAAATCATTTAGAAATCATTAGATCATCGCAAATGACTATAGCTCTAATACACAGAGATGGTGTGACTATGGCATAAAATATACACTATATTGCCAGTGTACACTCACCCATCCAAATCATTGAATTCAGGTGTTCCAATCACTTCCATGGCCACAGGTGTATAAATTTAAGCACCTAGGCATGCAGACTGCTTCTACAAACGATTGAGAAGAACAGTAACTCAGCCACAAAGTGGTAGGCCATGTTAAATCGCAGACCGGGGTGCTGGGTATGCAGAGGTCACCAACTTTCTGCAGAGTCAGTTGCTACAGACCTTCAAACCTGATGTGGCCTTCAGATTAATTCAGGAACAGTGTCTCTTTATTAATCTCTGTCTCTCTTCCACAGCATGTCTTTATCCTGTCTTCCTTCTCTCACCCCAACCGGTCGCAGCAGATGGCCCCGCCCCTCCCTGAGCCTGGTTCTGTTGGAGGTTTCTTCCTGTTAAAAGGGAGTTTTTCCTTCCCACTGTCGCCAAAGTGCTTGCTCATAGGGGGTCATATGATTGTTGGGTTTTCCTCTGTATGTGTTATTGTAGGGTCCACCTTACAATATAAAGCGCCTTGAGGCGACTTGTTGTGATTTGGTGCTATATAAATAAAACTGAATTGAATAGAAAACTTCATCGAATGTGAGTTTATGACCAAGCAGCTGCAGTCAAGCCTCATATCACCAAGGACAACGCAAAGCATTGGATGAAGTGATCTAAAGCAGACTTCCAGTAGACTCTAGAGCAGTGGGGATCTGATCTCCGGGGTGACAAATCGTGTTTCTTTGTATGGCAATATGATGGCATCTGAGTTTGGCGACTGCCAGGAGAATGTTACTTCGCTGTCCAGTGTTATATTTGTTGGTGAGGGGATATGGTGTGGAGTTGTTTTTCAGAGTTGGGCTTGGCCCCTTAGTTCAACTAAAGCAAATCTTAATATTCAGCATAACAAGATACAATTTCAAGCTCCCAGCTATGTGGGAACAGTTTGGGGGTGGCCCCTTCCTCTTCCTACAGCACTGTGCACCAATGCACAAGGACAGAGTCCTGACCTCAACCTGACAAACACCTTCGGGATAAACTGGAAATATAGACTGAGATCCAGGGGCTCTCGCCCAACATCATTGTCAGATGTTGCAAATGGTCAAAAATTCCCCCAAACTCACTCCTAAACCTTGTGGAAACCCTTCCTAGAAAAACTGAAGCTATTATAGCTGCAAAGGGTGGGCTGACATCACATTAAACCCTATGGATTAAGAACGGGATCTCACTCAAGTTCATATATGTGTGAAGGCAGACGAGTGATTAATTTTGGCAATACAGTGTATATACAGCAGGTGGAAGACAGCTATGGAAAAATAGTCAAACAAGTCTGTGAGGAATCTTTGACAAAGCAATTCTTATGAGACTGAATGAATAACTCAGAAGACAAACCAGACAAAAGGTGCCTCAAATCCAGTTAGACGTTGAGAATATAAGTGCTTTCAGTCTCATGTATGGTGGTGCAGCTCACAGTGACATGTACATGTTTAATATAATCAATATGAAGCTGTGCTTTAGTTTTGTACACAGTTTGCTCAGATGTAAATTAGAGAGTTAAAGATCAATTTTACTGCTAATTAAATGACAACCTTTACTCATTATTAGTGTTATTACAGTAAAAGCAGTAAGTGAAAAATAATAATAAATAATTATATGATAATAGTAAACATTATGGATTTTAACAGCTCAACAGCTTTTTAAACAGTGAATAACATTAAAAAACATTTACCGTTTGTACCGACACTTTCCCAACTCACTGTAGTCAAATTTGGAAGGTTTCTAAATAACAAGCTAAGTATGTGTGCGGGAGGTGGAGTGGTCTAAAAAGAAGGAGCCTGATATAAAATAAAACAACAAGAATGTATTCAGGGCAGCCAATAACCCAGAATCATCTTGATGCACGCTCAATCATCCAGGTAAGAACATCTCCAAAAGCTGATTCTGTTCATCTGGATGTTTTCAGTGGGAGAAACGTTTCGTCGTCTTCAGTCTCAGCTGACTGCAGGCTTCAATCTTATAAACAGGACATTTGCATGATGACTGAAACCAGCCCACTGAAGGAACAATGGGCTGGGAGCTCAGTTCCTTAGTCTTAATTATGCAAATTCTCATGGCCATTGATCAGCAACCACTGATCAAAACCCACTGATCAATGGCCATTCACAGATGGTACTCATGGCGAAAGTGACGAAACGTTTCTCCCACAAAACGCTACGTCCAGAATCAACTTTTGGAGAAACCCAGAATCATGTTTACGCTGAGTGTCTGATGATCCTAGCTTTCCTGTCAGAGCCTGAGCTTTGACAGGTAACAAAGGCAGTGACGAGCAATAACGTTTCTATCCTAGAATCACTGCAGTTGCCTTGAAGTCTGTTTGGGCTAGTTGTCATCTTGGTTTGTCAGGTGTGTGCTCATACATAAAAAAGATTGCATGTATTTCCTCAGTAAGACAGGGATCTGTGTTGGTGTGTGATTGTAGCCTCAGGTTTATTTATAACTGATGTGTTTCAGGGCATTTTACAGAATAACAAAGTAACGTACGTATTGTCGAAATTACTTTCTATGATGAGTAATTAAGTGAGGTACTGCATTACTTTTAAGAAAGGTAATGCGTAACATGTAATACATTACTTTTTCTCAATAATGACTGTAACATGGGAATAAAGTAGTCTAAGTAAAGTCTGCGTTTTTTTCCCTCCTGTACTCTTGTATTAAAAATCTGCAATAATTTAAAAATAGATGCAATACAACAGAATGAAGACACTAAATAGTAAATAAAAGTAAATAAATAAAATTCAATTTTCTATTTCAAATGCTGTTTCTTTGATATCTGTATTTCATATGATTTAATTACATTTAATTGGAAATGAGGAGTAACTGGAATTGAGCTCAAATCGTTTTCAAATAACAGGATACTCCTTAAAAACATATTTAAAATCTAAGTGTGTGCTTCATTTTCAATCAGCAGTTATAAAATCATTCTATGATTAACAGCACAGCAAGACTAATTTTCTATTATATGTTCAATAACGTATACTGTTGTTTAGTCTTTTGTTGATTTTTATTCATTTTACTGTGTGATTTTTCTCTTTTCTCACTTTTTCACTTTCATTGGGCGATTATAGCCTTCAGACTTATTATCATATGCTTCCATCCTCTTTCTGGACTCCTGTCATATATACTTTTAATGTTAGGTTATGCAAATTTTATGCATACAATTCTAGGTTGTTTAAATTTCATTTATATGTACTTTAATGTCTCTACATTGTAATCATATTTTTAAAGAAAGACAATTCATATTTCTAAAGTAACTGATGGAAATATCTTTTTTACAGTAGTTTTGTTGGTCTTAGTGCACACATACAAATAGATGGGGATAGCATTGCTGTCTGTGCACTTTTGCAGACTCTCACCTTGTCTGTTAAAATCATCCTTTTCATGGTGAACCATGTCCTTGTGTCCCTTGGTTGTCCCGTACAGTAACCTGTCAAAAGCCAAGGGCAAAAAGGATAAAGGAAGGTGCTGCACACACGCTGTAGGCTTTTGATGATCCATGTTCTGAACTATACAACTACCACATCATCATTATACCATCATCAAAAATACAGGAAACAAACTACACTCTGCTTTTTTATGAATGTTATGTAACTGAATGTATCAAAGTGAAAAACAGACAAAGTGCAAATTCTTATGATGAAAAAACTGATACTAGTAAATAGGGCTGGACGATATGGCCTAAAATCCATATCGTGATATAATTTGAAGCACGTGCGGTAACGATATACATCACGATATATTCTTTTCTTCTGTATAACGTATTTTCCACACTATAAGGACTTAAAATCCTTTAATTTTCTCAAAAATCGAGAGTGTGCCTTATGTATGAATTCTGGTTCTGCTTACTGACCTCGAACCGACTTTGGCTGCAGAAATCTGTTAAAAAATGTTTTAGTACAACTTTGATAAGCCGCACTGCTTGATGGATCGTCAGAGCATTACGGCTGCCGTAGTGAGGAGCTTTGTGGAGTAATCTGGGTCCTAAACTCCGTCCGCTTCAGGTCCCAAAGTCAAACGAACACAGAGTTAAAAACGGTCTAAATTCTTTCATCTTTAATAAAATCATCAGCGTTGCTGCTTTACCAGGTGTAACAATTAAGTTTAACATCCAGGCATCCATGAAAACAGAATTTAAATTTAACGGAGTTAGAAGTTAACAGGAAGTTAGCTTGCTAGTTTCCACCTAAACATTTCATACCATGTTCTGAGAGATTTTTGAAACTAATTCAAGCGTACAGCTCTGCTGTCACTTCCAACATAAATGAAGACAGAAAACTAAACAGCAGTGGCGTTTGCAGGGTTACTGAAGTTGGGCTAGCTGGTATATAATGTTGTGCTACGTGATTGCTAGCGACACAGCTATGTTAGCATAACATTAGCACAGTGAAGCTGGAGGATGAACGCCAACTTTTTTCAACTCGATAAAAGTTAACATGAGGGATTCTGGTGGTCAGGGACAAATGCAATCACATAGCAGGATGCTGTACACGGGCCAAACTTCAGTCAGGAGAACAACTGAGATCATTCATCCACAATACGAGGTTAGTCATTAATATACTGCAACAACATGGAAACCGAGCAGCTGCGAGAGAATTCAACATTAATGAATCAATGTTACGGAAGTGGAGGAAGCGCAGTTTTTGGCTTTCCCCATATTTCAAAAGTGCTTCATCTCTTTGCTGTGACTGTTGCCCGCCATAATTTGCAGATGATAATGGTTGTAGCCGCTGCGATGCTTTCAACCAAAACAGGCGCAGCTTGATGACATCATCAACACGTGCTATCGCGATAGAGCGATATAGTCAAAATCTCTATCGTTTGCCAAATTTATATTGTTTCTATCGTATATTGTTTATATCGCCCACCCCTACTAGTAAATTAACCAACATATATTTACTGGAATTATACAAAACAGCATTAAGTAATGATTACTGTAAGATGATTAAATAAATGTCTATACTAAGAATATTGTATTTGAATGTCTTTATGCATGCTGAGTCATCGAGGTAAGAAAATCCCAGAAAGTTGATTCTGTTCATGTGGACAGTGAGACACGTTTCACAACTACAACCACAATTTACTGGTCACGTTAACTTGGTGGACAAATACATTAATTTCACTAGAAGAATATGAAAAATGACAGGCTAGCCTTCTTAGACTGAGATTTCCTTGAGTAATGGGGGACATTTAAAGTCGATGTGCACGGTAAACAACATCCGAGATCTCAGGAGAGCACAGTCCCACGAACAGCTAAGATACTGCGAGGGCCCTCAAGCTCCCAGGCCTCTGGTAGAGGACCTGAGCTTGAAGGACAGACGGGAGGGGTGAGAGGGGAATTTTTTTAATAATATAGTCTCATCATCCACTGGACACAAATATCATCAAAATGACACAACACAGAGCGAACACCATCACCACAGACACAATGGCTAGGGAAGAAGAAGAGCATCATATCCAAAAAGGCCCCGACTCCCTCTGTGACCATTCATCGATGGTCAAGGCTGACCTCATGGCCCGTTCTTGTCAGTGGTGCTAGTTTCGGTCATAATGCAAATGTTCTGCTTATAAGGTTGGGAAAAGCGGCAGCTGGCCAAGACTGAGGAAGGTCTACGTCAACCTAAGTCTTTTTAAGTAGAAATAAACTTTGCTTATAAATTCCCATATATGTAGGTTTATTCAATAGAGTATAATTAATACGGTAGATTTTCAGCCAGCTGTTTACAAAGGTGAATTACACAGAGGAATAAATAGAGCTACTCACATACAGAAAAGAAATTCTAATCACGCCAGTTTGTGTTTTTGACATTTTTGACACAGTTCTGATATTGCTCAACAAAACAGAAGATAATATGTGTGTCATCTATTTTCTAACCTGGTCTGGTCTTGGTGCTGGTCAAAAGCCTTCAGTGTTTCACTGGAGGAATAGGACTTCTGGGTGGGGACCCGGAGTCCCTGGGAACCAATAGCACAGCCTTCACTGTCCCCTGATGAACATAAAATAGACAGATTAAAAAAGTCTTTATGTAGATGCAGCTCAAGCCCCATATAATCCATCACTATGTACAGTTAAAGTAGAGCGTCAAAATCAACTCTGAACGAGAAGGGTGCAAATGTCTGCCAAGCCCAACACACTTTTCAGTTTTACTTGTTTAAAATGTTGGTAGTTTAACCTCCTAAGACCTGAACTCTTCCACGGCATGCATTTTTAATTTCTCTTTGATATTTGGGCTGATTGGGACCCGATGAATGTAAAAATAAAGAATTACCAGATGGTTTGTTTTTTTTTTTTACCTAATTTCTGTTTCTAAGAAAAACGAGAGCCACATATGAGGATATTTGTTTAAAATTTCAATAGAACAGTAGCAGTATAACGTCCTCGTGAGTGGATATCAGGCCTTTGTAGAGCTAAATTGAGTATTTGGTCTAAATAACCCAAAATGTGATGTCCACATATGTGGACGCCAGGTCCAGGAGGTTAATTTACAACACCAAATATTTTGACTTCCAACAAATAATTTCATTGAGGAAGGATACAATAATATAATCAATAACCATCAATGAGACACTTTCATTTTTATCAGCACAAGTTACAAACAGTGCAAACTAAGGTTCTGAAAACGAATGCTCAATGGCTTGAAGATGAGCTGTGAAGCTGTAGTTTACTTGCTTTACTAATTACATCCGTCTCCTCATGTCCTACACAGAGAACTTCTGCTGTTTTCTACCTACATGTCCCTAGGCTTTAAATACACACTGCAAGGGCTAATGAGATGACACAGAACTAAAGAACTAAACCAACCTTAACTAAAAGAGGGTAACCAGATAGGTAAATAGGTTAAGCACAATACACAAGTGATAACAAAATAAAACAAGAAGTGAGATGCAAAAACTAGCAGATAAACACAGGCAGAACTGAGCTAAGTATAGGGGAATTCCCAGAGACAGGAATGCTGTGAAAAAACTGAGGGAATAAACACCAAGGCAAACCTTTAAACAATAAGCAACCTAAGAATTAAACCTAAGCTATTAAGTGATTCTTGGCATAAACTGAACTGAACTGTTGATATTATTTTATGTTACATATTTATGTTAAACTATTACAACATAATAGCTTCAAAGAATTACAAAGAAAATTTCAGGATTACTGACAGTAGTAGTAATCTCTCCACCAATCATTTCACCATAATTTAGCTTCTTCTTTAATCGAAAAAAGACACAGAACAAATAATGAAACCAGGTTGCATTTACTGGATTTACTGAGGAGGGTAAGTCACTGCAGACTACGTGATTTTTATGTTGTGTCTGTTCCATTAATAACTAACAGAAAGAAGTTTTGGTCTCAAAACGCTTAGAAAGCATCAAATTATAAAATTAAATTGAAAAAAGAATAAAATGTCCTTGATAACAACTACATTAAAATAGCTTCTCTTTTTATTGAATAAATCCAATCATATTATAATATAAACAAAATTATTCACACATACGAGGGACAGAAAAGTTTAAGGTCAAATCAAATAATAATAATTTTGAATATTTAATATCCAAAATCAAACATTGAGGTATGTTTAAGAAACATGCAGATGGATAAGATAAACTCAAGGAAGACAAAATCATCACCACACGAAGCCACTCCTGACATACCTTTGACTTCTCAGGAGTAAAAAATGAGGTGATATACACAAACCAAAGACAGAGCCAGGCCAAAATTTAGTTGTAAGAAAATGTAACAGCTCATCTAAAAAACAGGAAACTGACAGGAGTTTGCTATTTGGCTTTTGAATACTCTTGTGGTAGTACAATGTAGTAATAAAATATTTATATACTGTGAGGACCAATATCTTAATAATAATGAATAAGAATGGTGGTATATGTAGATTACATTGTAAGGGTTGCAGACGATTGTCTAGCTCTACAGCACATGGACATCAACGCAACCTGTGTATGCACAGAAATCAATTGACAAACAATCTCTATGATAATCTACTGAGGAGGCCTCACAATCTTGCTGCAATGCTTTCCTGATCCTGTTACCCAGTCATGATTTAAAAAGAATCTCAGCTGTTTTTATGTTTAGTGTTTAATTCATTTACTGATTGTTGTTTTAATATAATTAAATTATAATTGAGAATGGAATTAAAGATGGCATTAAAGAAAACCTAAGAACCTAAGCCTTCACAGTCACAGGAAGCATGCAATATATAAATTCCCCTCTCGTCCCTGCGGGCAGTCTATCCTTCAAGTTTGGAGGGCTGGGAATCTGAGGGTCCTGCGTAGTATCTTTGCTGTTCCTACACTGTAAAATGTAATATTGTGTTTAATTAAAAATATTAAGTAGGCAGAACTCAGTTTTTTTATCAATTTGTTATTAGAACTCAATTTAAGTAACTTACCAGTACTTTTTATGCAAAAATGCTGATCAACTCAATTTATTTGAGTTTTCTTAACTTAGAAAACCTAAGTAAGCTGGAAATGTTGCTTCTCAGGGCGGAAGGATGAAAGATGTGTTTTGAAAACACTACCGTCCTCCTCCCTCTCGGATCAGTCCGCATGTTCATGGTGCATTTGTTATGGAATATGTTGAGCAAACCTGGAGAAGCGTCAGCTCAAGAGATTATTGTCATTGCTGTGGATCTTTACCTGATACACTGACTTGGTGAGTAAATGTTTACTCTTATTCAAACTGATTTTGTGGCTTCTCTTAGTTTAGCACCAGGTTTATAATCTTGCTAGCTAGTTAGTGTTAGCCTAGCGTTGCTGCTGCGGCTGGGCTCATGTTACTTAAAAATTAACACCACAGCCTTAAAAACATTATAAAAATATGTCTCTGTGAAATTTTCTGTTGATTGTTTGAAATAAAAAAGTGAGATAAGAGCCCAGACAAAATTTTTCGGGAGGTGTAGCCGTTAGGGGTGTGGTGTGGGGGGTATTTTCAATCCATAGCCATAACTTACTAACTAAGTATTTATATCATGTTTAACCTGAGTAGCAAAAGACCGCAGGGGGGTTGAAAATAATACGCCAGCAGTGAGCTGTGCTCACAGACTCTATTGAGCCTTGACCTCCCGGTCAGCTATCGCGCTGGTGGATAACAGAGCTCTCCGAAAACGTGGAAGCACTTTTGCAAATATGTGATATTTTGATAAATTAAGGAGATATTTGAGCATTACACAGCTACATTCTCGCCTGAAAATATCTTAAAAGTTTATTTGGTGACCCAGAAAGGGTAGTCTGGGGAAAAGGAGGCCGTGGTTGTCGGAGCCTGTCTATGTGTACTTGTGGTCTCGTGGACTTGTGATACGTTGGAGAACAAGTACTGTTCCAGTTCAAAGTACACATGAAGCCAGGAACGCGAAAATTTCCGGGATGTGTTTTTGCTCCTCTCGTTTTATCGAGCATGTATCCTGACTTGTGTGGACTTCGAGGGACGTGGTACAGCTAAATATGCAATTGTCCAAAACTCAAACGCGGCAATGGCGGAGGAGCGCAGCTAAAAAACTTTAAATATTACATTTCCCGGGTCACAAAATAAACTTTTAAGATATTTTCAGGCGAGAATGTAGCTGTGTAAAGTATCTGCTCGATTTATCAAGACATCACATATTTGCAAAAATGCTCCAACGTTTTGGAAGACGTCTATTTTTTTAATGCTTTGTGGCAGCTTTTGAACATCTGTGGCATCTATTAATGTCAAATCTAGACTTTATTTAACAACATAAGCAAACTGCTTTTATATTTAACTACTTTTCTGTTTAATTAAAATTTTAATAATAATATTAACAATAGTATTTGTTTTGTTCAAACGTGTTTAAAAACAAGTTTTGTTGTGAAAGCTATAATCCAGATTAGTGGCCTGTTAAATGGTTGAAGTCTAGGTTGGCTTTATAACTGAGAATAAAGTATTATAGGTTGTCCTTCTAAAGAATTAAGTTAAATTACACAGTTGAATCATAAGAAACATTATGTTACATATAAACCCTGCCATATGTTAGATCTGGTCATTTTGCTTATAAGAAACTTTATATACTGGAGGTTAGCTTTGAACAAGCATGTAATGATTATATTTAAATTCGGGGGTCTTTTTTTTAAACACACTAAACTGACAGTGCCAATACCACACATTCAGACACAGTAGTAGATGCTGTTTTTATTACTATATGTGTTAGTCTAATTTGGTTGTATGGGGTCTACATTGACCCTCTGTGTTGTAAGTTATTATGATTGCACAGCCATTAAGGATCAAATCAGTTTCTAAAAAATGTTCTGTTTTTTCTCCCTCTGCTTGCTTCTTACTGTCTTTGAGGCTCGGGACCAGCACTCCTGCTGTTGGACAGAAAGACATCAGTAAGTATTTTGGTTTTCCAATATTTAGCAACTGTCAGTGACATTTATATTAATCAGGCTGAACTTTAATCATACTTTAGATCAGCCTGTTTTACTTATTGTTTTATTTGTGCTTTGGTTTGGGGAAGTTGTTTCTTACTGATCTTTTCCTGTCTTCTGTTATTAGACTTGAGATATGACTGCACTATGCTGTTGCTGGTGACTCCAGTTAATTCTACAAGACATGCTGTGTAAGTAAACAAACAACAACAGTTTGTCTGCATTTCTTGAAAGATCACATCCCCCAAACTTAGTTTAGAGGGTCTACACTGTATATAGTGAAGTCTGCAAGTTTTCTAACAGCAAAATTTGTTTTGTGCCCAAATCATTTTGCACATCTTAGAATGAAAGTTATTGGCCATGTTTGCATAGCCCTTTTTAAAATGATGCTTTCATGACATTATTGTGTGTTGGGTGGTGGTCACGGCTATCCAGACTGACAGTGGGACATTGAATGTCACCTCTCCGTGGGGAGGGAGCCTGAGATTGTCCAAATTGGAGTCTGTTTTATACCAAATGCAGAAAAATGTTTTAAGAAAGCAATTAAGTTCATGTTCCAAAAAATATGATTGTTTGCTTGCAGGACAACAGGAGAGATGAGTCCTCCGTCACAGATGGTGTGGTCAGTGAAGATGGTCGCCTGCAGGTTCAAGCTCATTGCATCTCCAACCCACATCCACTGCCACTGTACTTAAGGGAAGTTAAAGACTTTCTTCTGCACCTACATTTGGATCACCTCGATCCATGACAGTCATTCGGCAGTAATGCCTGGACTGGAAACAAGCCACCCTTAAAATAATACAACATTCCTGCTCATGTGTTGGAATGAAAAACAAATGTGACAGAGAATGTGCATCTTTTTTTGTTTTCATATTTTAATTTATATTTAATTGTGTTGTGGTTTGCAGTGTTTTGTGTTGTTTTCACTTTAAATTTGTTTAAAAGGAAAAAGCTGAAAATTTAAATAGTTAAAAGTTGAAATGTAATAGTTGGTTTTTGTATTATATGATTTATTTATTACATTTTATGTGGAGTGAATAAATAAAAGTATATTTACGGTGGCCCCTAGAGACAAAGCACGTACAAACTCCAAAACATCAACAACACGTACAAACTCCAAAACACGTAAAAATTCCATAGAACGCACAAACTCTGAAGCACGTACAAACTTAAAGTTAAAGACTTTCTTCTGCACCTACATTAGGATCACCTCGATCCATGACAGTCATTCAGGCAGTAATGCCTGGACTGGAAACAAGCCACCCTTAAAATAATACAACATTCCAGCTCATGTGTTGGAATGAAAAACAAATGTGTTGTTTAAATCAGAGACTGCACTTGTGACAGAACAACAAATATTTTATTTTGATTATATAAGTAATGTAAGTACAAAACAAAGTTGTGGTAGGCCTAAACTTATTTTCAGAATAATTACATCTGAGACTTTGTTTCATTGTAAGATTATAACAGTGATGGCAATATAATTGTTTGTTGTTCAGCAGAACAGTGTCCAGTATGTTGGCTGTTATACTTTGTTGTGTTTGAAAATAAAAGTTGGGCTGACTTTAACGTCATTACAATAAGTGTTGTTAATTATTTTTAATCATATTCAGGTTACCACAAATTGTTTTTTCATTTAGTTGAACTTGAAATGTTTGTCAGTAGGTAAACAATTAGTACTGTACAGTCAGAAATATCAAGTTATTCTTAATACTGCAGACTTGCAATGATGGCTGTTGTCCTAACAGTCATCTTAAGTAAGCTTTACTTAGTTTTTTTGAGGCGATGAGTTTACATAGTTTTTTTGAGTTCTGGGAAATAATTCGATTTTACAGTGTAGGACTGCGCTCTTCTGAACAGAGATCTCAGATGTTGTTCCTGGGATCTGCTGGAGATACTCGCCTAGCTTGGGAGTCACTGTACCTAGCGCTCCGATTACCACTGGGACCACTGTTGCCTTCACCCTCCACATCTTCTCTGAGCCCTTCTCTGAGCCCTTGGTACTTCTCCTGCGTCTTGTGTTCCGTTGTGTTCGTTGCTGACATTCGGTATTGCTACTACTGCCCGGCCTCCTTCCTTCAGCTTAGCGTACAGCTGAACTTGGGGTGAAACCCTCATGCACAGTAAGGAGCTTCCTGGTCTTGATGTCAGTGGCTTCCATCGCCGCCTTTGGCCAGCTTATTACCCCAGCAGGGTACCTGATCACAGGCAGGGTGTAGGTGTCGATAGCCTGGATCTTATTCTTACCATTCAGCTGACTCCTAAGGACTTGCCTGACCCTCTGCAGGTACTTGGTGGTTGCAGCTTTCCTAGCGGCCTCTTCATGTTTCCTATTTGCCTGTGGGATTCGCAGGTACTTTAGCTGTCCTCTGTGTCTGCAATATTGCCTTCTGGCAGTTCTGACTATCTTCCTTCTCTTTGTTATCGTCTGACTGCACTTCTCCAGTCCGAATGACATCCCGATGTCATTGCTGTATATCCCGGTGGTGTGGATCAGTGAATCGATGTCTCGTTCACTCTTGGTATATAGCTTGATGTCATCCATGTAGAGCAGTTGGCTGACAATTGCTCCATCCTGTAGTGGGTATCCATAGCCAGTCTTGTCAATGATCTCACTTAGAACCACAAAAAGTTTTTTTCTGTTCATCTGGATGTAGCGTTTTCAGTGGGAGAAATGTTTCATCACTCATCAGAATCAGAATCAGAATGGGATTTATTGCCAGATGTTGAGGTTTACAACATTAGGAAATTGCTGCGGTGCTTCAGTGCAAACAATAAGAATTAAAGTGCTATGTAGAAAGAAAGATATGTGCATGAGGATATACATGAGATATATACATGAGAATAAGAATTATGAGTGCTACGTAGAAAGATATATACATGAGTGCAGGTGGTGATCAGTGCCAAACATGAAATGATAAAGGCAGGTGTACAGGCCAAGAAGTGCAGTAGGTAGGGTCATGTGTTAGTGGTCGGGACAGTCATGGGTTATTGTTCATGTGTCCAACAGCAGAGGGGAAGAAACTGTTCTTATGGCGAGAGGTTCTGGTGCGAATGGACCGGAGCCTCCTGCCTGAGGGGAGCAGGTCAAACAGACTGTGTCCAGGGTGAGAAGGGTCAGCTGGATCCGAGCTGCACGCCCGCAGTGTCCTGGAGGTGTACAGGTCCTGCAGAGATGGGGTCTGCAGCCAATCACCTTCTC
>NW_024582798.1:250998-281441 GCF_018398535.1 Haplochromis burtoni
AGAGATGATTCTAAAGAGGGAGAGAATTAAGCGTAACATGTTTTGTGATTGCAAATCCTTTAGGTTCAGACTTCATGTCTGTTGTTCTACACTAGAATTATGTTAAAGTTTCAACAATTTATTCACTCAACCAAATCAGTTTATTTTCTTTGGGTGAAATGACGTGATGAAAGTCCATCCCTTCATCTTGTTCGGCTTATCTGTTTCAGTGCCTTGGCTTTGGCTGAGCGTATCCTGTCACAGGGTGAAAGGCAGAGTACATCCTGTACAGGTCACCGAACCACTGCAGGACTAACACAAACAGACAACTGCTCATGCTCACAGTCACACCTATGGCCACTTTAAACTCTCCAATTAACTTACAGCCATGGATGTGTTGGAATGTGATGGGAAGTCAGAGCACCTGGAGAGCACACAACACGCACACAGAAAGGCCCCAGCCACCTCTTAGATTCAAACTCAGCACCTGTACGGCAACAGTGCGAACTACTTCTTTAAAATAGTAATTAAAACATATCAAATACTTAAACTGAGATAATTATAAAAATCAGTTTGCAGCATGTCTCAGAAGCAACAGTTGCCTTTGAAAATTGAATAGATTCTCACCAGGCAGCCTTGAATTGCCAGATATTCGTACATTTAACTGGCAGGGCTTTTTGGTTTTGCCCCCCGCTCGACCACCATGCGGGACACTTCCTGGGAGTGTGCACAATAATCTTGGATATCACTTTAAATGTCAGAGAACTAAGTTTCTCAAATCCATGTTTGTGCTGTTTTGTCTTAAACAACTTAATGGTTGCAATTAATACATTTTTACATAAACCCCAAATATCAGAATTAGGTAAAGTAACATGTTTGGAAATTGTTATCAATGCTTTTATTTACAACTTATGATCCTCTAATAACAATAGCTGATAGTTTTAGATTGCTTTTTGTAATTACTGAAAGAGGTCTACTATTCCATTACATGAACAGATAAATGACTATCATTGACCAAACTGTGAAATAAAGTTATATACGTTTATATACATTTCTGTCTAAATAGTGTAGCAGCTGGTGCTAGAACCAGCTGTGCTCGTCTCTACTGAGACTGAAGAAGGCAAACATGTGCTGCATGACATTCAGCAGCCCAGGTTTGAGTCTGACCTGAGGCCCCTTGCTACGCGCCTTCCCCTGCAATCTCTCCCTGCTTTCCTGTCGACTCTCCATTACGGCAGCATCCAATAAAAGGCAAAAGGCCCCAAAAGAGATTTTAAAAAGTAAAAGTGCAACTGGATTTCTTGTAGCATTTTAACAGTATAACGTTACTTTCAAGTTGGCCCACGAGGATGTCTACCCCATCAGCTACACAACAGTTGAATCAGAAAGACCGAGCTAACTGTTGTTTCTAAGTATGACAGAGATGAATAAGAACTGTTACTTGAGCACAAAGCAGGACATGATATCAAAAATGGAGCGAACAGTTGATCTCCTACCATTGTCGCTGTCCGATTTGTTCTCGTGCTCAGTGTCAGTTAGAGTCAGCACTGAGTTGGAGCGGCTCGACAGGCAGGAACTCCTCCCGGATGATTTACCCAGACCTCCGCGGCCCCACAGATGCATAGCATGCTCTGGGGACATGACTGCCTGACTATCAGTGTCTAGCTCCTGAGCTGTACCAACTGAGAAACCACGGTGGGGTGGAGGCATTTCAGGGCAGAAAGGCAGGCCGCGACGAGACGGTGGCTCACAGATCCCCAGCTGACGAAGACTGAAGTGTTGACCTGAAACAGATGGCCGTGTTCAAATCATTTAGAAATCATTAGATCATCGCAAATGACTATAGCTCTAATACACAGAGATGGTGTGACTATGGCATAAAATATACACTATATTGCCAGTGTACACTCACCCATCCAAATCATTGAATTCAGGTGTTCCAATCACTTCCATGGCCACAGGTGTATAAATTTAAGCACCTAGGCATGCAGACTGCTTCTACAAACGATTGAGAAGAACAGTAACTCAGCCACAAAGTGGTAGGCCATGTTAAATCGCAGACCGGGGTGCTGGGTATGCAGAGGTCACCAACTTTCTGCAGAGTCAGTTGCTACAGACCTTCAAACCTGATGTGGCCTTCAGATTAATTCAGGAACAGTGTCTCTGTTATTAATCTCTGTCTCTCTTCCACAGCATGTCTTTATCCTGTCTTCCTTCTCTCACCCCAACCGGTCGCAGCAGATGGCCCCGCCCCTCCCTGAGCCTGGTTCTGCTGGAGGTTTCTTCCTGTTAAAAGGGAGTTTTTCCTTCCCACTGTCGCCAAAGTGCTGCTCATAGGGGGTCATATGATTGTTGGGTTTTTCTCTGTATGTGTTATTGTAGGGTCGACCTTACAATATAAAGCGCCTTGAGGCGACTTGTTGTGATTTGGTGCTATATAAATAAAACTGAATTGAATAGAAAACTTCATCGAATGTGAGTTTATGACCAAGCAGCTGCAGTCAAGCCTCATATCACCAAGGACAACGCAAAGCATTGGATGAAGTGATCTAAAGCAGACTTCCAGTAGACTCTAGAGCAGTGGGGATCTGATCTCCGGGGTGACAAATCGTGTTTCTTTGTATGGCAATATGATGGCATCTGAGTTTGGCGACTGCCAGGAGAATGTTACTTCGCTGTCCAGTGTTATATTTGTTGGTGAGGGGATATGGTGTGGAGTTGTTTTTCAGAGTTGGGCTTGACCCCTTAGTTCAACTAAAGCAAATCTTAATATTCAGCATAACAAGATACAATTTCAAGCTCCCAGCTATGTGGGAACAGTTTGGGGGTGGCCCCTTCCTCTTCCTACAGCACTGTGCACCAATGCACAAGGACAGAGTCCTGACCTCAACCTGACAAACACCTTCGGGATAAACTGGAAATATAGACTGAGATCCAGGGGCTCTCGCCCAACATCATTGTCAGATGTTGCAAATGGTCAAAAATTCCCCCAAACTCACTCCTAAACCTTGTGGAAACCCTTCCTAGAAAAACTGAAGCTATTATAGCTGCAAAGGGTGGGCTGACATCACATTAAACCCTATGGATTAAGAACGGGATCTCACTCAAGTTCATATATGTGTGAAGGCAGACGAGTGATTAATTTTGGCAATACAGTGTATATACAGCAGGTGGAAGACAGCTATGGAAAAATAGTCAAACAAGTCTGTGAGGAATCTTTGACAAAGCAATTCTTATGAGACTGAATGAATAACTCAGAAGACAAACCAGACAAAAGGTGCCTCAAATCCAGTTAGACGTTGAGAATATAAGTGCTTTCAGTCTCATGTATGGTGGTGCAGCTCACAGTGACATGTACATGTTTAATATAATCAATATGAAGCTGTGCTTTAGTTTTGTACACAGTTTGCTCAGATGTAAATTAGAGAGTTAAAGATCAATTTTACTGCTAATTAAATGACAACCTTTACTCATTATTAGTGTTATTACAGTAAAAGCAGTAAGTGAAAAATAATAATAAATAATTATATGATAATAGTAAACATTATTGATTTTAACAGCTCAACAGCTTTTTAAACAGTGAATAACATTAAAAAACATTTACCGTTTGTACCGACACTTTCCCAACTCACTGTAGTCAAATTTGGAAGGTTTCTAAATAACAAGCTAAGTATGTGTGCGGGAGGTGGAGTGGTCTAAAAAGAAGGAGCCTGATATAAAATAAAACAACAAGAATGTATTCAGGGCAGCCAATAACCCAGAATCATCTTGATGCACGCTCAATCATCCAGGTAAGAACATCTCCAAAAGCTGATTCTGTTCATCTGGATGTTTTCAGTGGGAGAAACGTTTCGTCGTCTTCAGTCTCAGCTGACTGCAGGCTTCAATCTTATAAACAGGACATTTGCATGATGACTGAAACCAGCCCACTGAAGGAACAATGGGCTGGGAGCTCAGTTCCTTAGTCTTAATTATGCAAATTCTCATGGCCATTGATCAGCAACCACTGATCAAAACCCACTGATCAATGGCCATTCACAGATGGTACTCATGGCGAAAGTGACGAAACGTTTCTCCCACAAAACGCTACGTCCAGAATCAACTTTTGGAGAAACCCAGAATCATGTTTACGCTGAGTGTCTGATGATCCTAGCTTTCCTGTCAGAGCCTGAGCTTTGACAGGTAACAAAGGCAGTGACGAGCAATAACGTTTCTATCCTAGAATCACTGCAGTTGCCTTGAAGTCTGTTTGGGCTAGTTGTCATCTTGGTTTGTCAGGTGTGTGCTCATACATAAAAAAGATTGCATGTATTTCCTCAGTAAGACAGGGATCTGTGTTGGTGTGTGATTGTAGCCTCAGGTTTATTTATAACTGATGTGTTTCAGGGCATTTTACAGAATAACAAAGTAACGTACGTATTGTCGAAATTACTTTCTATGATGAGTAATTAAGTGAGGTACTGCATTACTTTTAAGAAAGGTAATGCGTAACATGTAATACATTACTTTTTCTCAATAATGACTGTAACATGGGAATAAAGTAGTCTAAGTAAAGTCTGCGTTTTTTTCCCTCCTGTACTCTTGTATTAAAAATCTGCAATAATTTAAAAATAGATGCAATACAACAGAATGAAGACACTAAATAGTAAATAAAAGTAAATAAATAAAATTCAATTTTCTATTTCAAATGCTGTTTCTTTGATATCTGTATTTCATATGATTTAATTACATTTAATTGGATGAGGAGTAACTGGAATTGAGCTCAAATCGTTTTCAAATAACAGGATACTCCTTAAAAACATATTTAAAATCTAAGTGTGTGCTTCATTTTCAATCAGCAGTTATAAAATCATTCTATGATTAACAGCACAGCAAGACTAATTTTCTATTATATGTTCAATAACGTATACTGTTGTTTAGTCTTTTGTTGATTTTTATTCATTTTACTGTGTGATTTTTCTCTTTTCTCACTTTTTCACTTTCATTGGGCGATTATAGCCTTCAGACTTATTATCATATGCTTCCATCCTCTTTCTGGACTCCTGTCATATATACTTTTAATGTTAGGTTATGCAAATTTTATGCATACAATTCTAGGTTGTTTAAATTTCATTTATATGTACTTTAATGTCTCTACATTGTAATCATATTTTTAAAGAAAGACAATTCATATTTCTAAAGTAACTGATGGAAATATCTTTTTTACAGTAGTTTTGTTGGTCTTAGTGCACACATACAAATAGATGGGGATAGCATTGCTGTCTGTGCACTTTTGCAGACTCTCACCTTGTCTGTTAAAATCATCCTTTTCATGGTGAACCATGTCCTTGTGTCCCTTGGTTGTCCCGTACAGTAACCTGTCAAAAGCCAAGGGCAAAAAGGATAAAGGAAGGTGCTGCACACACGCTGTAGGCTTTTGATGATCCATGTTCTGAACTATACAACTACCACATCATCATTATACCATCATCAAAAATACAGGAAACAAACTACACTCTGCTTTTTTATGAATGTTATGTAACTGAATGTATCAAAGTGAAAAACAGACAAAGTGCAAATTCTTATGATGAAAAAACTGATACTAGTAAATAGGGCTGGGCGATATGGCCTAAAATCCATATCGCGGATATAATTTGAAGCACGTGCGGTAACGATATATATCACGATATATTCTTTTCTTCTGTATAACGTATTTTCCACACTATAAGGCACACTTAAAATCCTTTAATTTTCTCAAAAATCGAGAGTGTGCCTTATGTATGAATTCTGGTTGTGCTTACTGACCTCGAACCGATTTTGGCTGCAGAAATCTGTTAAAAATGTTTTAGTACAACTTTGGTAAGCCGCACTGCTTGATGGATCGTCAGAGCATTACGGCTGCCGTAGTGAGGAGCTTCGCGGAGTAATCTGGGTCCAAAACTCCGTCCGCTTCAGGTCCCAAAGTCAAAAACACTGAGAGTTAAAAACGGTCTAAATTCTTTCATCTTTAATAAAATCATCAGCGTTGCTGCTTTACCAGGTGTAACAATTAAGTTTAACATCCAGGCATCCATGAAAACAGAATTTATTAAATTTAACGGAGTTAGAAGTTAACAGGAAGTTAGCTGCTAGTTTCCACCTAAACATTTCATACCATGTTCTGAGAGATTTTTGAAACTAATTCAAGCGTACAGCTCTGCTGTCACTTCCAACATAAATGAAGACAGAAAACTAAACAGCAGTGGCGTTTGCAGGGTTACTGAAGTTGGGCTAGCTGGTATATAATGTTGTGCTACGTGATTGCTAGCGACACAGCTATGTTAGCATAACATTAGCACAGTGAAGCTGGAGGATGAACGCCAACTTTTTTCCACTCGATAAAAGTTAACGTGAGGGATTCTGGTGGTCAGGGACAAATGCAATCGCATAGCAGGATGCTGTACACGGGCCAAACTTCAGTCAGGAGAACAACTGAGATTATTCATCCACAATACGAGGTTAGTCATTAATATACTGCAACAACATGGGAATAGAGCAGCTGCGAGAGAATTCAACATTAATGAATCAATGTTACGGAAGTGGAGGAAGCGCAGTTTTTGGCTTTCCCCATATTTCAAAAGTGCTTCATCTCTTTGCTATGACTGTCCGCCCATAATTTGCAGATGATAATGGTTGTAGCCGCTGCGATGCTTTCGACCAAAACAGGCGCAGCTTGATGACATCATCAACATGCGCTATCGCGATAGAGCGATATAGTCAAAATCTCTATCGTTGGCCAAATTTATATCGTTTCTATCGTATATTGTTTATATCGCCCACCCCTACTAGTAAATTAACCAACATATATTTACTGGAATTATACAAAACAGCATTAAGTAATGATTACTGTAAGATGATTAAATAAATGTCTATACTAAGAATATTGTATTTGAATGTCTTTATGCATGCTGAGTCATCGAGGTAAGAAAATCCCAGAAAGTTGATTCTGTTTATGTGGACAGTGAGACACGTTTCACAACTACAACCACAATTTACTGGTCACGTTAACTTGGTGGACAAATACATTAATTTCACTAGAAGAATATGAAAAATGACAGGCTAGCCTTCTTAGACTGAGATTTCCTTGAGTAATGGGGGACATTTAAAGTCGATGTGCATGGTAAACAACATCCGAGATCTCAGGAGAGCACAGTCCCACGAACAGCTAAGATACTGCGAGGGCCCTCAAGCTCCCAGGCCTCTGGTAGAGGACCTGAGCTTGAAGGACAGACGGGAGGGGTGAGAGGGGAATTTTTTTAATAATATAGTCTCATCATCCACTGGACACAAATATCATCAAAATGACACAACACAGAGCGAACACCATCACCACAGACACAATGGCTAGGGAAGAAGAAGAGCATCATATCCAAAAAGGCCCCGACTCCCTCTGTGACCATTCATCGATGGTCAAGGCTGACCTCATGGCCCGTTCTTGTCAGTGGTGCTAGTTTCGGTCATAATGCAAATGTTCTGCTTATAAGGTTGGGAAAAGCGGCAGCTGGCCAAGACTGAGGAAGGTCTACGTCAACCTAATTAAGTAGAAATAAACTTTGCTTATAAATTCCCATATATGTAGGTTTATTCAATAGAGTATAATTAATACGGTAGATTTTCAGCCAGCTGTTTTACAAAGGTGAATTACACAGAGGAATAAATAGAGCTACTCACATACAGAAAAGACATTCTAATCACGCCAGTTTGTGTTTTTGACATTTTTGACACAGTTCTGATATTGCTCAACAAAACAGAAGATAATATGTGTGTCATCTATTTTCTAACCTGGTCTGGTCTTGGTGCTGGTCAAAAGCCTTCAGTGTTTCACTGGAGGAATAGGACTTCTGGGTGGGGACCCGGAGTCCCTGGGAACCAATAGCACAGCCTTCACTGTCCCCTGATGAACATAAAATAGACAGATTAAAAAAGTCTTTATGTAGATGCAGCTCAAGCCCCATATAATCCATCACTATGTACAGTTAAAGTAGAGCGTCAAAATCAACTCTGAACGAGAAGGGTGCAAATGTCTGCCAAGCCCAACACACTTTTCAGTTTTACTTGTTTAAAATGTTGGTAGTTTAACCTCCTAAGACCTGAACTCTTCCACGGCATGCATTTTTAATTTCTCTTTGATATTTGGGCTGATTGGGACCTGATGAATGTAAAAACAAAGAATTACCAGATTTTTTCTTTTTTAATTTTTTTTTCTAAGAAAAATGAGAGCCACATATGAGGATATTTGTTTAAAATTTCAATAGAACAGTAGCAGTATAACGTCCTCGTGAGTGGATATCAGGCCTTTGTAGAGCTAAATTGAGTATTTGGTCTAAATAACCCAAAATGTGATGTCCACATATGTGGACGCCAGGTCCAGGAGGTTAATTTACAACACCAAATATTTTGACTTCCAACAAATAATTTCATTGAGGAAGGATACAATAATATAATCAATAACCATCAATGAGACACTTTCATTTTTATCAGCACAAGTTACAAACAGTGCAAACTAAGGTTCTGAAAACGAATGCTCAATGGCTTGAAGATGAGCTGTGAAGCTGTAGTTTACTTGCTTTACTAATTACATCCGTCTCCTCATGTCCTACACAGAGAACTTCTGCTGTTTTCTACCTACATGTCCCTAGGCTTTAAATACACACTGCAAGGGCTAATGAGATGACACAGAACTAAAGAACTAAACCAACCTTAACTAAAAGAGGGTAACCAGATAGGTAAATAGGTTAAGCACAATACACAAGTGATAACAAAATAAAACAAGAAGTGAGATGCAAAAACTAGCAGATAAACACAGGCAGAACTGAGCTAAGTATAGGGGAATTCCCAGAGACAGGAATGCTGTGAAAAAACTGAGGGAATAAACACCAAGGCAAACCTTTAAACAATAAGCAACCTAAGAATTAAACCTAAGCTATTAAGTGATTCTTGGCATAAACTGAACTGAACTGTTGATATTATTTTATGTTACATATTTATGTTAAACTATTACAACATAATAGCTTCAAAGAATTACAAAGAAAATTTCAGGATTACTGACAGTAGTAGTAATCTCTCCACCAATCATTTCACCATAATTTAGCTTCTTCTTTAATAGAAAAAAGACACAGAACAAATAATGAAACCAGGTTGCATTTACTGGATTTACTGAGGAGGGTAAGTCACTGCAGACTACGTGATTTTTATGTTGTGTCTGTCCATTAATAACTAACAGAAAGAAGTTTTGGTCTCAAAACGCTTAGAAAGCATCAAATTATAAAATTAAATTGAAAAAAGAATAAAATGTCCTTGATAACAACTACATTAAAATAGCTTCTCTTTTTATTGAATAAATCCAATCATATTATAATATAAACAAAATTATTCACACATACGAGGGACAGAAAAGTTTAAGGTCAAATCAAATAATAATAATTTTGAATATTTAATATCCAAAATCAAACATTGAGGTATGTTTAAGAAACATGCAGATGGATAAGATAAACTCAAGGAAGACAAAATCATCACCACACGAAGCCACTCCTGACATACCTTTGACTTCTCAGGAGTAAAAAATGAGGTGATATACACAAACCAAAGACAGAGCCAGGCCAAAATTTAGTTGTAAGAAAATGTAACAGCTCATCTAAAAAACAGGAAACTGACAGGAGTTTGCTATTTGGCTTTTGAATACTCTTGTGGTAGTACAATGTAGTAATAAAATATTTATATACTGTGAGGACCAATATCTTAATAATAATGAATAAGAATGGTGGTATATGTAGATTACATTGTAAGGGTTGCAGACGATTGTCTAGCTCTACAGCACATGGACATCAACGCAACCTGTGTATGCACAGAAATCATTTGACAAACAATCTCTATGATAATCTACTGAGGAGGCCTCACAATCTTGCTGCAATGCTTTCCTGATCCTGTTACCCAGTCATGATTTAAAAAGAATCTCAGCTGTTTTTATGTTTAGTGTTTAATTCATTTACTGATTGTTGTTTTAATATAATTAAATTATAATTGAGAATGGAATTAAAGATGGCATTAAAGAAAACCTAAGAACCTAAGCCTTCACAGTCACAGGAAGCATGCAATATATAAATTCCCCTCTCGTCCCTGCGGGCAGTCTATCCTTCAAGTTTGGGTCTTCTACCGGAGGGCTGGGAATCTGAGGGTCCTGCGTAGTATCTTTGCTGTTCCTACACTGTAAAATGTAATATTGTGTTTAATTAAAAATATTAAGTAGGCAGAACTCAGTTTTTTATCAATTTGTTATTAGAACTCAATTTAAGTAACTTACCAGTACTTTTTATGCAAAAATGCTGATCAACTCAATTTATTTGAGTTTTCTTAACTTAGAAAACCTAAGTAAGCTGGAAATGTTGCTTCTCAGGGCGGAAGGATGAAAGATGTGTTTTGAAAACACTACCGTCCTCCTCCCTCTCGGATCAGTCCGCATGTTCATGGTGCATTTGTTATGGAATATGTTGAGCAAACCTGGAGAAGCGTCAGCTCAAGAGATTATTGTCATTGCTGTGGATCTTTACCTGATACACTGACTTGGTGAGTAAATGTTTACTCTTATTCAAACTGATTTTGTGGCTTCTCTTAGTTTAGCACCAGGTTTATAATCTTGCTAGCTAGTTAGTGTTAGCCTAGCGTTGCTGCTGCGGCTGGGCTCATGTTACTTAAAAATTAACACCACAGCCTTAAAAACCTTATATAAAAATATGTCTGTGAAATTTTCTGTTGATTGTTTGAAATAAAAAAGTGAGATAAGAGCCCAGACAAAATTTTCGGGAGGTGCAGCCGTTAGGGGTGTGGTGTGGGGGGTATTTTCAATCCATAGCCATAACTAACTAACATTATTTATATCATGTTTAACCTGAGTAGCAAAAGACCGCAGGGGGGTTGAAAATAATAAGCCAGCAGTGAGCTGTGCTCACAGACTCTATTGAGCCTTGACCTCCCGGTCAGCTATCGCGCTGGTGGATAACAGAGCTCTCCCGTCGGACTCTTATCGAAGCCTTGACCTCCCGGTCAGCTATCGCACTGGTGGATAACAGAGCTCTCCGAAAACGTGGAAGCACTTTTGCAAATATGTGATATTTTGATAAATTAAGTAGATATTTGAGCATTACACAGCTACATTCTCGCCTGAAAATATCTTAAAAGGTTATTTTGTGACCCAGAAAGGGTAGTCTGGGGAAAAGGAGGCCGTGGTTGTCGGAGCCTGTCTATGTGTACTTGTGGTCTCGTGGACTTGTGATACGTTGGAGAACAAGTACTGTTCCAGTTCAAAGTACACATGAAGCGAGAACGCGAAAAATTCCGGGATGTGTTTTTGCTCCTCCTCGTTTTATCGAGCATGTATCGTGACTTGTGTGGACTTCGAGGGACGTGGTACAGCTAAATATGCATTTCGTAAACTAACGCGGCAATGGCGGAGGAGCGCGCTAAAAAACTTTTAAATATTACTTTCTGGGTCACAAAATAAACTTTTAAGATATTTTCAGGCGAGAATGTAGCTGTGTAAAGTATCTGCTCGATTTATCAAGACATCACATATTTGCAAAAATGCTCCAACGTTTTGGAAGACGTCTATTTTTTTTAATGCTTTGTGGCAGCTTTTGAACATCTGTGGCATCTATTAATGTCAAATCTAGACTTTATTTAACAACATAAGCAAACTGCTTTTATATTTAACGACTTTTCTGTTTAATTACATTTTAAATAATAACAATAGTATTTGTTTTGTTAAAAATGTGTTTAAAAACAAGTTTTGTTGTGAAAGCTATAATCCAGATTAGTGGCCTGTTAAATGGTTAAAGTCTAGGTTGGCTTTATACTTGAGAATAAAGTAATATAGCTTGTCCTTCTAAAGAATTAAGTTAAATTCCACAGTTGAATCATAAGAAACATTATGTTACATATAAACCCTGCCATATGTTAGATCTGGTCATTTTGCTTATTAGAAACTTTATATATTGGAAGTTAACTTTTAACAAGCATGTAATGATTATATTTAAATTAGGTGGTCTTTTTTTAAACACATATCTCTTTAGGCCTAAACTGACAGTGCCAATACCACACATTCAGACACAGTAGTAGATGGTGTTTTTAATACTATATGTGTTAGTCTAATTTGGTTGTATGGGGTCTACATTGACCCTCTGTGTTGTAAGTTATTATGATTGCACAGCCATTAAGGATCAAATCAGTTTCTGAAAAATGTTCTGTTTTTTCTCCCTCTGCTTGCTTCTTACTGTCTTTGAGGCTCGGGACCAGCACTCCTGCTGTTGGACAGAAAGACATCAGTAAGTATTTTGGTTTTCCAATATATTAGCAACTGTCAGTGACATTTATATTAATCAGGCTGAACTTTAATCATACTTTAGATCAGCCTGTTTTACTTATTGTTTTATTTGTGCTTTGGTTTGGGGAAGTTGTTTCTTACTGATCTTTTCCTGTCTTCTGTTATTAGACTTGAGATATGACTGCACTATGCTGTTGCTGGTGACTCCAGTTAATTCTACAAGACATGCTGTGTAAGTAAACAAACAACAACAGTTTGTCTGCATTTCTTGAAAGATCACATCCCCCAAACTTAGTTTAGAGGGTCTACACTGTATATAGTGAAGTCTGCAAGTTTTCTAACAGCAAAATTTGTTTTGTGCCCAAATCATTTTGCACATCTTAGAATGAAAGTTATTGGCCATGTTTGCATAGCCCTTTTTAAAATGATGCTTTCATGACATTATTGTGTGTTGGGTGGTGGTCACGGCTATCCAGACTGACAGTGGGACATTGAATGTCACCTCTCCGTGGGGAGGGAGCCTGAGATTGTCCAAATTGGAGTCTGTTTTATACCAAATGCAGAAAAAAATGTTTTAAGAAAGCAATTAAGTTCATGTTCCAAAAAATATGATTGTTTGCTTGCAGGACAACAGGAGAGATGAGTCCTCCGTCACAGATGGTGTGGTCAGTGAAGATGGTCGCCTGCAGGTTCAAGCTCATTGCATCTCCAACCCACATCCACTGCCACTGTACTTAAGGGAAGTTAAAGACTTTCTTCTGCACCTACATTTGGATCACCTCGATCCATGACAGTCATTCAGGCAGTAATGCCTGGACTGGAAACAAGCCACCCTTAAAATAATACAACATTCCTGCTCATGTGTTGGAATGAAAAACAAATGTGACAGAGAATGTGCATCTTTTTTTGTTTTCATATTTTAATTTATATTTAATTGTGTTGTGGTTTGCAGTGTTTTGTGTTGTTTCACTTTAAATTTGTTTAAAAGGAAAAAGCTGAAAATTTAAATAGTTAAAAGTTGAAATGTAAATAGTTGGTTTTTGTATTATATGATTTATTTATTACATTTTATGTGGAGTGAATAAATAAAAGTATATTTACGGTGGCCCCTAGAGACAAAGCACGTACAAACTCCAAAACATGTACAAACCCAAAACACGTACAAACTCCAAAACACGTAAAAATTCCATAGAACGCACAAACTCTGAAGCACGTACAAACTTAAAGTTAAAGACTTTCTTCTGCACCTACATTAGGATCACCTCGATCCATGACAGTCATTCAGGCAGTAATGCCTGGACTGGAAACAAGCCATCCTTAAAATTACAACATTCCAGCTCATGTGTTGGAATGGAAAAACAAATGTGTTGTTTAAATCAGAGACTGCACTTGTGACAGAACAACAAATATTTTATTTTGATTATATAAGTAATGTAAGTACAAAACAAACTTGTGGTAGGCCTAAACTTATTTTCAGAATAATTACATCTGAGACTTTGTTTCATTGTAAGATTATAACAGTGATGGCAATATAATTGTTTGTTGTTCAGCAGAACAGTGTCCAGTATGTTGGCTGTTATACTTTGTTGTGTTTGAAAATAAAAGTTGGGCTGATTTTAACATCATTACAAAAAGTGTTGTTAATTATTTTTAATCATATTCAGGTTACCACAAATTGTTTTTTCATTTAGTTGAACTTGAAATGTTTGTCAGTAGGTAAACAATTAGTATTGTACAGTCAGAAATATCAAGTTATTCTTAATACTGCAGACTTGCAATGATATAGTTGTCCTAACAGTCATCTTAAGTAAGCTTTACTTAGTTTTTTTGAGGCGATGAGTTTACATAGTTTTTTTGAGTTCTGGGAAATAATTCGATTTTACAGTGTAGGACTGCGCTCTTCTGAACAGAGATCTCAGATGTTGTTCCTGGGATCTGCTGGAGATACTCGCCTAGCTTGGGAGTCACTGTACCTAGCGCTCCGATTACCACTGGGACCACTGTTGCCTTCACCCTCCACATCTTCTCTGAGCCCTTCTCTGAGCCCTTGGTACTTCTCCTGCGTCTTGTGTTCCGTTGTGTTCGTTGCTGACATTCGGTATTGCTACTACTGCCCGGCCTCCTTCCTTCAGCTTAGCGTACAGCTGAACTTGGGGTGAAACCCTCATGCACAGTAAGGAGCTTTCCTGGTCTTGATGTCAGTGGCTTCCATCGCCGCCTTTGGCCAGCTTATTACCCCAGCAGGGTACCTGATCACAGGCAGGGTGTAGGTGTCGATAGCCTGGATCTTATTCTTACCATTCAGCTGACTCCTAAGGACTTGCCTGACCCTCTGCAGGTACTTGGTGGTTGCAGCTTTCCTAGCGGCCTCTTCATGTTTCCTATTTGCCTGTGGGATTCGCAGGTACTTTAGCTGTCCTCTGTGTCTGCAATATTGCCTTCTGGCAGTTCTGACTACCTTCCCTTCTCTTTGTTATCGTCTGACTCACTTCTCCAGTCCGAATGACATTCCCATGTCATTGCTGTATATCCGGTGGTGTGGATCAGTGAATCGATGTCTCGTTCACTCTTGGTATAAGCTTGATGTCATCCATGTACAGGAGAGTGGCTGACAATGCTCCGTTCCTGTAGTCGGGTATCCTAGCCAGTCTTGTAATGATCTCACTTAGATAGAGATGGACCGATCCGATATTAAGTATCGGTATCGGTCCGATACTGACCTAAATTACTGGATCGGATATCGGAGAAAAATAAAAAATGTAATCCGATCCATTAAATATCACGAAAGCACCTCACATACGCCGTAACTCACCTCAGAACGTTAGCACGTCGGAGCAGTATGCATCACGTGATAGAGTGGCTGTGGCATGCGGGACCTGTCGGTGGTCTGGATAGCATTTGGAGCTTCGCTAGCAACCTGGCATTTCATCTCCGACAAAGTTATCCCCGAGAGAAGTAAAACAAGTGTGTAAGTCCATCTCTGAATCTTTGTAAAGCATTCCTGCGTTAAGCTTAACGAGCGACTGCCTCTCGCTCTCCGGCTGCTACTTCAATCGTGAAACTGCTAATGATCAGCTGATCGGCTTTTCTGTCGCGAGTCTCTCTTGTTTGTTTTTGGTCCACTTTGCGCCAGAAAGAGGAAACCAGCGGCTGAACAACAGCAGCACGTTTAAGCTTGATAAGCTGTTGTTACAATTTATTTAATATTACTTTCTACACCAGGATCGTTTTCTACGTAGCTGACGGCTGGTAACTGTGCAGGGGCGGATCTAGCAAAGTTTAGCCAGGGGGGCCGATAGGGCATTAACTGGGAAAAGGGGGCACAAAGACATACTTTTCTTTCTTATTCTCATTTAAAATGTCTAGCTTTTAATAAATAATTATCTGACACCCAAAGTTTTAATTTGATGTAAAATGAATAGAAGTCAATTACTGTATATAGTGACTATTAAGTCTAATATATATACCCTAGTAAGCTATAGTACTTTTTACTTTGGGAAGGTACCATCTGTGCAGTCTGCAATTTTGTTGAAGAAAGATGTTGAATCTATTTAATATTTCTTGAAAAATAATTGATTTCTGTGCATTTTTTTTCACACTGCATCAAATTAATGTTGATTACGTCGATTAAGCATCATGAGGTGGCGCGTGAGGGGTGGTTCCCTATTTTTTATTTATTTATTTTTGTTGTTGCTGGGAGTTGGAACCCTATTAGTTAGGTTGCTTAATATTTACGCTAAGTACTCTTTAAAATACCAGAATAGGGAGGATGGTGTAGGTTTAAGTTTATTAGATTGATCAGTATTGCTGAACTATGAAATATTTTTTTGTATACAGGTATAACAGAATAGCTTTAGTGTAGTTGTTGTTTTAAACTTGAGTATGAACTTGCAGACTTGCAAAATGCA
This sequence comes from Haplochromis burtoni, assembly GCF_018398535.1. Classification (NCBI taxonomy): domain Eukaryota; kingdom Metazoa; phylum Chordata; class Actinopteri; order Cichliformes; family Cichlidae; genus Haplochromis; species Haplochromis burtoni. The sequence continues at coordinate 267,220 of NW_024582798.1, forward strand.
GCAAGATATTTTAAAAAAACAGTTTTGTTGATTAAAAAACACTATATCGGATTCATATCGGTATCGGCAGATATCCAAATTTATGATATCGGTATCGGTATCGGACATAAAAAAGTGGTATCGTGCCATCTCTACTTAGAACCACAAAAAGTTTTTTTCTGTTCATCTGGATGTAGCGTTTTCAGTGGGAGAAATGTTACATCAGTCATCAGAATCAGAATCAGAATGGGGTTTATTGCCAGATGTTGAGGTTTACAACATTAGGAAATTGCTGCGGTGCTTCAGTGCAAACAATAAGAATTAAAGTGCTATGTAGAAAGAAAGATATGTGCATGAGATATACATGAGATATATACATGAGAATAAGAATTATGAGTGCTACGTAGAAAGATATATACATGAGTGCAGGTGGTGATCAGTGCCAAACATGAAATGATGCAGTGACACAGCGTAGGGTCATGTGTTAGTGGCGGGGACAGTCATGTGGTTATTGTTCATGTGTCCAACAGCAGAGGGGAAGAAACTGTTCTTATGGCGAGAGGTTCTGGTGCGAATGGACCGGAGCCTCCTGCCTGAGGGGAGCAGGTCAAACAGACTGTGTCCAGGGTGAGAAGGGTCAGCTGAGATCCGAGCTGCACGCCGCAGTGTCCTGGAGGTGTACAGGTCCTGCAGAGATGGGAGTCTGCAGCCAATCACCTTCTCAGCAGAGCGCACAACACGCTGCAGTCTCTGTTTGTCCCTGATAGTGGCTCCAGCGTACCACACGGTGATGGAGGAGGTGAGGATGGACTCGATGATTGCAGTGTAGAATCTGCATCATCGTCCGTGTTGGCAGGTTGAATTTCTTCAGCTGCCTCAGGAAGTACATCCTCTGCTGGGCTTTCTTGATGACGGAGGTGATGGTGGGCTCCCACTTCAGGTCCTGGGTGATGGTGGTACCCAGGAAGCGGAATGAGTCCACAGAGGTGATGGGGTGTCAGTCAGGATGATGGGGGGGAGTGGGGCTGTGTGCTTCCTGAAGTCCACAATAATCTCCACTGTCTTCTGGGCATTCAGCACCAGGTTGTTGTGGCTGCACCAGGACACCAGACGTTCAACCTCCCTCCTGTAGGCAGACTCATCCCCGTCCGAGATGAGTCCAATAACGGTGGTGTCATCTGCAAACTTGATTAGCTTGACAGACTGGTGGGTGGAGGTGCAGCAGTTGGTGTACAGGGAGAAGAGCAGAGGAGAAAGAACACAGCCCTGAGGGGAGCCGGTGCTGATGGTCCGGGAGTCCGAGACATTCTTTCCCAGCCTCACATGCTGCTTCCTGTCCGTCAGGAAGTCAGTGATCCACCGGCAGATGGGATCAGGCACATTCATCTGGGAAAGCTTGCCTCGGAGATGGTCTGGAAGGATGGTGTTGAAGGCAGAGCTGAAGTCCACAAACAGGATCCTGGCGTAGGTTCCTGGGGAGTCCAGATGCTGCAGGATGAAGTGTAGGGCCATGTTGATGGCGTCGTCTACAGACCTGTTGGCTCTGTATGCAAACTGCAGGGGGTCCAGGAGGGGGGCCGTGAGGGTCTTGAGATGGGAGAGAACTAGGCGCTCAAATGACTTCATGACCACAGATGTCAGAGCCACGGGTCTGTAGTCATTTAGTCCAGTGATCCTAGGTTTCTTGGGGAAGGGATTATGGTAGAGGACTTGAAGCAGGCAGGCACATGACATGCCTGCAGTGAGGAGTTGAAGATGCCAGAAAACACTGGGGCCAGCTCGTTTGCACAGTGTCTGAGGGTGGCAGGAGACACGCCGTCTGGGCCGGGAGCTTTCCGAGCATTCAGACTCTTAAACTGCTTCCTCACATCTGCTTCATGAATATGAAGAGTTGTGGTGGGAGGAGGTGGTGTGAAATCCTCTTTTGTGTGGGGTGAGGAGGCGGGTGTTGTAGGTGAACAGTTTGAAGGTGGTGATGGCTCTATGGAGGGGGGAGAGGTGGGGGAATGAGTGTCCAAAGTGCCTCTATTGTTGGGGTCGTTGGAGGTGTGAAGGCTGCCTGATGGCTCGTCAAAACGACAGTAGAAGTCGTTAAGGGTGTTGGCTAAGAGCAAGTCGTCAGTGGAGTGGGGGGTTTTAGGCTTGTAGTTGGTGATATTCCTAAAACCTTTCCACACAGAGGCCGAGTCATTCTCTGAGATCTGCTGCTGCATCTTCTCAGAGTGCTGATGTTTAGCAATGTCCACTTCTTTAGTGAACCTGTACTTGGCCTCTCTGTAGCAGTCCCTGTCTCCGCTTCTGAACGCCTTTCTCTTTTCCAGCCACAGCTTTTTGAGTTTAGGAGTAAACCAGGGTTTGTCATTGTTATAACTCACCCTGGTGCGTGATGGCACAATGCTGTCCTCACAGAAGTGGATATAGGAGGTGACAGTGTCCGTAAACTCGTCCAAGCTGTTAGAAGCAGCCTTCATTGTGTCCCAGTCTGTGGTCTCCAAACACGTGCGAAGCTCCTCCACAGCCTCGTTGCTCCACAGTTTTTTAGTCCTCACGACAGGTTTGGAGAGCTTCAGCCTCTGTCTGTACGCGGGGATCAGGTGGATCATGACGTGATCAGAAAGTCCGAGTGAAGCGCGGGGCACCGCGCGATAGGCCCCGTGACTTCTTCAGTCTCAGCTGAAGGCAGGTTTCCCCAACCTTATAAACAGTGCTATTGCACAAACTAGCCCACTAAACAATGAACTGTGAGGTCAGTTCCTTGATCATTACTGAGTCACTTGGATGAGTGACCAAACATTTCTCCCACTACATCCGCTACATCCAGATAAACTACATCCAGATAAACAGAATCAACTTTTGGGATTCACTTACCTGGATGACTGAGCATGCATCAAGACATCCCATTGAGGAGGTTCAGGCCTATGCAGAACAGTACTGGGGACAGAGCATCTCCTTGGTAGATCCCGCAATTGATGGTGACTTGTGCTATTTGCTTTAAGTTGGCCTTTAGTGTTGTTTTCAACATCCCCATTGAGTTCATGATGAAGGCTCTTAGGCTCCTGTTGATTTTATACAATTGTAGACATTCCAGTCTCCAGCTGTGGGGCATCGAGTCATAGGCCTTCTTGTAATCAATCCAGGCAGTGCACAGGTTGGTCAGCCTAGTCTTGCAGTCTTGGGCAACTGCTCTGTCTACCAGTAGCTGGTGTTTTGCTCCTCTGGTATTCTTGCCAATCCCTTTCTGTGCCCCGCTCATGTATTGAGCCATGTGCCTGCTCATCTTAGCTGCTATGATGCCAGCAGCCATGTGGTAGCGAGGCAGGTTATTGGCTGGTAGTTGGATGGGACTGGTCCCTTCTGGGGAACCTTGGGGATCAGGACTGTCCGTCCTTCAGTGGTTCATTTATGCTGCCAGACACTCATGAAGTGCAGTCAGCTCTTCAGCCAGAAGGCATAAACCATGTCGGGGCCTGGTGCTGACCAACTCTTCATACTGGAGACCCTTTTTTGAATGTCTGCTACAGTGATGGTTACTGGATCCTGTTCAGGGAGGTTGCTGTGGTCTTCACTTAGATCCACTAGCTACTGAGCATTGACATTTTGGTTGTGTATTTCTCCCATATGTTCTTCCAGTATTGTTCCATCTCCAGCCTTGGTGGTGTTCTCACATTGTTCTCCTGCCACTAAGAGTACCTCTTGGCTGGTTCTGAGAGAACAGCTGGTTTATTTTCCTGCCTATCTCCCTGTTATACCATACTTAGGCTTACTTCCTTCCGTGCTACCTTGATCTTGGCCTCTAGTCTTCTTTTCCATGGAGAGTACTGCTCCTTGTAGCTGTTCAACTTATAGCCAAGCATCTCACTGATCACTGCTGACTGCTCCGATTACCATTGGGACCACTGTTACAATCACACTCCTCATCGTCTTGAGCTCTTCTGTTAGCCCTTGGTATTTCTCCTGCTTCTTGTGTTCCTTTTTCCTGATGTTGCTCTCATTCTGTATTGTGTCTCCCATTTTGACCTCGGGATTTCCAGGTCATACTCGGCACAGATGTTTCTGTACACTATGCCGGCCACTTGGTTATGGCGTTCCATGTATGCCATGCCTGCTAGGGCTAGCAACTTGCACCCTGCTGTTATGCGCTGGCCCAGAACAGTTTCAGCTCTGGTTCCAGATGTCAGCCCAATGTGTACCTTAATCAAGCCATGTAATAACAACATGTGTCGGAACATAACAGTGCAGAAGTAACATGACGAAACTCTGTTCAGACAGTGAATGGACTGATTCTTATATAGCGCTTTTCTACTCTCCCAGATTACTCAAACTGCTCTATACAACATGGCACATTCACCCAATCGCACACTTTCTCTAAACTGACTGCTTCCTAACTACATTCATACACATTCACACTCTTGACATGCAGACTGGAGGAGCCAGGTATTATAGAGAGCCACATGAACTTCTTATTCAATAGGTTTACCCTTTACATTCTATACTCCTTGTATGCTTGACATGCCACTCTAATCTGCCAGCTCGATATCTCACAGGTGTTTTATTCAAATATATGTGTAGACCTCCACCCAACCTGTCAAAGCCGCATCTTGAAATCGGTTGAGGGCTACCATATGCAGGTATATAGTATAATGACCACAATCCTCACGCCATTTATGCGCTCCAGATCGCGTGAGACGTAATCATGACGTAAAAACTCGGAGACATAAATCTAGTGCCAGTTCATTCGACCGAGAACGCTGGCTCCAGACGACTCGTTTGTGTTGACTAGTAACTATCCCTTGCGTGCATCCAGCGATGGTAGTCCGTGAGAGTAAATACGTGCCTCGCCATTTGATATGCTTGGGCCATACGGGCCGACCTCTGGCATTTTTACGTAATTGAGCCTGGGCACACATTAATACCAAACCACAATCGGGCCAGATGATGACGCATACTCACATCACAACTATGTGAAGTTTCAGGTCAATATATAGCTCAGCGGTATCACAGGATCGGGCCACCGTTTCTATGAGCCTGGACATAAACCAAACCACAATCAGGCCAGATGTGGCATGCCATCACATAAACAGCGCCATCTATGCCAGGCCTGGCCCATATCTGGATGATATACCACTTACCACACCAGAAGTCAGCCAGCAGTGCTGGCTTGATACCAGATCCGGGCCAGACCCGTCTGCTATGTGGGTATATATATATCAGTCAGCTCTTGGCTGACTCATGAAATGAATGGATGGACAAACACATACATAATAAAAGAAACATAAAAGACTCTATGAATGTTCTAAATGAGCTGTCTCACCACTGTATGGCCCCTCTTTGTCCTTCCGGCTCTTTGTTAGGGAGCAGTATGGACGTCGCTCTTTCACTTCCATAATGCTTCTTCTTATGCTGCTGGCAAACATACAGGCATACTGCTGTACAGCTGCATAGACAGAAAGATAAACAAAAAGAGAGAGAAAGACAAAAACAAAGAAGAAAAAATGAGTGAGAGAGAGCTAGACAAAGAGTGAAGGGTTGTTGGTCCACCTACAATCACACATAGGGACAAAAAAGTGGTAATATGTTCCAATGGTGCAATCCTGCAGTTACTGTTAAAGTTAAACATGACAGTGTAACCTGCCAGAATGTGATCTTGACTTCATTACAAAAATCACAACCTGCATTCTCTTTTATTGTGTCCTTATTTGTAACCTGCACAAATCTCTGACACGCAAAAGCAGCAGGCTTAACTGGTGTGCTTACAGATAAAGATATATACCAAAAGGCACATTCTGTGACTCATGCAAAACTTCTGTGTTGACACAAACTCACACACATAAAGACACTGTAAATATGCAAAGTATAGTACAGTATATTGCACAGAAAAAAATCGCATTTATTTCATGAGTAGTTACACAAAATATCTGCAGCTGTTTGATTGTTTTTTTTTATTAAGTTTTCTTTTATTCTTTTGATGTAGTTTTAAAAATTTAGATAAAAAGGAAAAAATACGCAAATTTTTTCATTACAATGGAATTCCCTAAAATACTTTCAGCGTAACCCACGTGTATCCAAAGCTCTTATAACATCTGCTTAATGTCTCTAAAATCAGTACTGAAACCATAAAGTCAAAGTCTGCTCAAAGTCAGCTTTATTGTCAAAAACCATATGCACAGATCATACACAGGCATTTGAAGTTGCAAAGCTCCCATGGCCCTCAGTGTACACTAAAACAATATAAAGATAAAAAGAGGGAAGAGTTGAATGCAGGTCTGGAGTTCCTGTGTGTGAGAGCAGGGAATGAATTCAGCATCCTGACAGGCTGATGGATGAAGCTGTCTCTCAGTCTGCTGGTCTAGAGAGGCTCTTCAGTCTCCTTCCCGAAGAAGCTGTTGGAGGGATGAGTGGAGTCACCTGTAATGCTGAGAGCTTTCTGGATGAGGCGGGTGCAGTAGAAGGTGCTCATAATGGGTGTTGAGGCTCTTGCTCTTCTCAGTCAGCAGAGGAAGTAGAGTCGCTGTTGGGCTTTTCTGACCAGTGATGCTGTGTTTTTTAACCAGGAGAGATCTTCTGAGATGTGCTCACCCAAGAACTTGGTGCTGTTTACCCTCTCCACATCAGCACTGTTGATAGTTAGTGGGGTGTGCAGGGTGTGAGTTCTCCTGAAGTCTATGATGTTCTCCTCCTTCTTCACATTCAGGGACAGGTTGTTGTTGCTGCTGTGACCTACCACAGTTGTTTCGTCTGCAAACTCGATGAAAAGGTTGGAGCTGTGTGATGGTGTGCAGTCGTGGGTCAGCAGAGTGAAGAGACGGGGGCTCAGCACACATCCTTGGGGAGCCCCTGTATTCAGTGTTCTTCTGTTGCAGGTGTTGTTGCCAACGCATACACAGTGAGGTGCTGATCCCCAGCAGATCCATTTTGTGAATGAGTTGCTGGGGAATGATCGTGTTGAATGCTGAACTGAAGTCTATGAACAGCATTCTGAGTCTCTAGTGTCCAGATATGTGAGGGCTGAGTGAAGGGCAGTTGAGATTCCATCATCGGTCAAGCAGTTTGACCGGTATGTGAACTGAAATGGATCCAGTTTGAAGAAATGTTTTAAATGGATGCATGACTAACTGTTCAAAGCACTTGAGGGTGAGTGCGACCGGATGGCAGTTCTTAAAGCAGGAGGGAGGAGACCTCCTCGGTACAGGAATGATGGTGGAGGCTTTGAGGCATGTGGGAACGACAGCCTGGCTCAGTGATGTATTAAAGATGTCTGTGAAGACATCTGTGAGTTCTGCAGCACAGTCCCTCTGTGCTCGTCAGGGATGTTATCAGGGTCCTGGGGCTTTGCGTGTATTGATCCTTTCAAAGGATCTCCACACACTGTCTGGGGATAGTCTCACCACCTGGTCGTTGGGGGATGGGGTGGAGTGGGGGGTTTTCTGTGCGGGGGTGTATTTTTGTGCCTCAAAGTGAGTGAAGAATTCGTTTAGCTTAAAGAGGTGGACTGACAGCGGTCTGCGCAGTGGGCTTGTAGTCTGTGATGGTCTGTACCCCTTGCCACAACCTCCGAGTATCTCTGCTGTCACTGAAGCTTGGAGAAATCCTCCTGGAGTACACTGGTCCCTCACTATAACGCGGTTCACATTTCACGCCCTCGCTGTTTTGCTGATGTTTTTTTTGTGCAATTTTGCATGTTTTTTTTTCTTACAGCGCATTGTGTTCTGTGTCCTGATTGGCTGTAGAGCATTGTCAATCAATCTCCTGCATGCTGTGTCTCCTGTACAGAATGCGTTCAGCTTGCCAAATTTACATAATTCTTCGATCCTAGCAGTGTGACTCTGAAGTGCTGTACTCTATGCTTGTAAGTTTTCTCCCCATCAAACACAACAATGTCGATGAAACGTTCTGCACCATCAAAGGCACCTGTGGTATCCCAAAAGGCAGAGGAAGATGCTAACCATCGCACAAAAAGTTGGACTTCTGAAATACTGAAGGAAGGTAGAAGTTACCGTATTTTTTGGACCATAAGGCACACCGGATTATAAGGGGCATAAAGTGAAATAAAACAGTCAGATAAGTCAAACTTTACTCAACTCATTCTTCTTGCTTCCTCTACTTCCGTACCATTGATTCATTAATGTTGAATTCTCTCGCAGCTGCTCGATTCCCATGTTCTGGACCTGAAAACAGGGTTTGATCTTTGGTTTCATTCTATAATACTGGACTGATTTTTCTACGAAGGTTTGAACTTTGAATGTGTTTAAACAAGAGAGAAAAGTGTGAAATGTTCATGCCTGTCTGAGGAAAGAGTATAAAGTGTGTAGTGAGGGGTTTTACAGCCTTAAAACATCAATAATAATAATAAAAAAATAAAGTTAGCTACTTCGCGGATTTCACCTATTGCGGGTTATTTTTAGAACGTAACTCCTGCGATAAACGAGGGACCACTGTACTGCCTTTTCGCCTCTCTGGTGCCACGTGACAGGTTTGCCCGTGCTGTTTCTAGGCTCACCTCATCTCCAGCTCTGAAGGCTGCATTTCTCACCCTCAGGAGCTGTAGACCTCCCCTGTGACCCATGGTTTCTCATTAGCCCGGACAGTGATAATCCTGGTCTCTGTGACATCATTGATGCACTTTGATCAGCGGTCTATGGCTATGGTCAGATTTTAAAAATCCTTGAACATAGACATGAAACAAAAAGCACAGCAAAGCTTGGACTAATGACACTGAGGGGCAACACGCCTTACATTAAACCAGCTCATGAAAAGGTTTTCTTAGAGAGTTATGCCCACCTAAGTTCACCACCCACCGACAGATGAGCAGTTGTAGAGCAGCCAACTTCCTCAGCCCTTCTGGGAGGAATCTTTGATGATTGCAGCCTTATCACAGTACCACATCAAAGTCCTTACAAGCATCCTGTTTGGATCAGAAACAAAACTGATCATGACATCATGCTTCCTGGCAACTTCATCCTTGCTGAACTACACACTGCAGACCAAGTTTTTGAAACTCAAATCGCGTCGAGTGCAAACTCTGCGGGTTGTTGTAGCCTGTCTGCAGACTCATGTTCATCACCCAAGGACCAGTTGACCTTTGATTTTGGTGATTCACCTCTGCCCGAGGAAGTCAGGTCACACAGAGTCTTAGTGGCTACAGTGATGTTTTTGCATGCCACGATCTCGACTTTGGCCGCGCCACTAAAGTTAAGCTTAAGATCAAGCTTAAAGAAGAAACGCCTATAAAACAGAGATTGCAGCCTATTCATCCAAATGACTACGAAGCAGTCAGGAAACACCTTAAAACGCTTCTTGATGCTGGGATAATAAGACAATCAGAATCTCCCTTCTCATTCCCCATCGTTGTGGTCAAGAAAAAGACTGTTGACGTCTCTGTCTGGATTACCGTAAACGTAATGTGCAAACAGTAAAAGACGCTTATGCATTGCCAAACTCCGAGGAGACCTTTTTCTATCTGGTTCAAACTGGTTCTCATGACAGCTACTACCAGATAGAGATGGAGGAGGAGGATAAAGCCAAAACAGCCTTTGTATGCCCACTGGGGTTTTATGAGTTCAATCGAATGCCCCAAGCCATCACAAATGCACCTTTCAGAGGTTAATGGACAGGTGAGACACTAATCTCAAGGAGGTACTCGTCTTCCTAGACGATTTGATTGTTTTCTCAGACTCCCTCGAGCAACATGAACAGAGGCTAAAGCATGTTTTGGACCGTCTTCCTGAATATGGTTTAAAGTTGTCCCCCCAAAAATGTTGCTTTTTGCAGACATTGGTTAAATATTTAGACCATATTGTCTCCAAAAATGGTGTACAGACAGACCCTGAAAAGGTTGCTGCCATTAAGGCCTGGCTAGTGCCACAGAATTCAAAACAGTTTAAGTCATTTTTAGGGTTCACAGGCTATTATTGCCGATTTGTTAAGGATTATTCAAAGATAGGCCCTTAAAAGACCTCACATGTGGCTATCCACCTCTCCGAAAAGGCCAGAAACAAACAGGCACTTCCAAATATTTCAGACCTCGAGAACCCTTTGCAGATAGATGGACTCCTGTTTGTCAGCCAGCCTTTGAATGCATTAAGGAGAAGTTAAAATCATCCCCTGTATTGGGTTTTGCAGATCCAAAGCCTCAATATTTTCTGCACACTGACGCTAGTACTACAGGCCTCGGCGCCGCTCTTTATCAGGAGCAGGATGATAAAATGCGTGTCACTGCCTATGCTAGCAGAAGACTGACTGACCAAGCGAGACCAGATATCCAGCTCATAAGCTAGAATTTCTAGCTCTGAAATGGTCCATTGTCGAAAAATTCCATGATTACCTTTATGGTAACGAGTTCATGGTTGTAACGGCTAACAAACCGCTTACATATATTCTGACCACGGCAAAACTTGCCGTAGTGAGCTATCGCTGGTTAGCAGCGTTGTCTACCTTCAACTTCCAAATCAAATACAGAGCTGAAAAGGCTAACCAGGATGCCAACGCCCTATCGCGGCGGCCTCATCAAACTATGGCTGCAGATAGTGTGGCATTGGAAGAGGACAACAGGATTCAACAACTCACCTCACGTCTTCTCAGATCCCTTCCAAGCTCTAACAATGTATGCCCTGACACTGTAGCAGCTATATGTAATAAGCATCTTCTCAATGGGAAAAGTGAAAACTCACCTTATGTCATTCTAGTTGAGTCCTTGGCTATGAGTGCTGATGCCATTCCTGATGCATACAGTGATGTGAGATGCGCTTAGTGAGATACTAAGCAGGTGTTACATTTGCAAGCCACAACAGCGTTACGACACCAGACATCCTTGATGTAAAGACAGAGTCCCTCTCCACGAGTCTTACCCCCTTAGACGAGACCTCTGTCGCTGACCTCTGCCAAAAGCATGTTAGCCAGTCAAGTTGAACGGCACTGTCGGGAATATTATTGTTAAGCCAAGTTTCTACAAAGATGAAGACACAGCGCTCACTTCAAAGTGGACCGAAGTAAGCGTACAAGATCCAGCTTGTTGTCCAGGGAGCGCACGTTGGGCAGTACAATGGTGGGAATAACAGGTTTGTGTGGTTTAGCTGCTAGCCTACTCCAGACGGCTCCGTGCTTACCCCTCTTCCTCCCACACCACCTGAGACGTTTCCACTGTGGGCAAGATCTAGCAGGGGGGGTTGCTGATGGTAGATACCCCTGAAGCAGTCCACAGTTCCTCAGTGTAATTTGTAGCTCTTCCATGTGTGAAAAGTTTGTGGATTTGCTTCTGTTGATTTTGAGCAGGAGCTCACGACTGTATGAGCGTTTTTATAAAAAACAAGAAAAACAGCAAAACAAACACAGGAACACTGTTCTGTTCGGACAGAGAGCAGTCGCTGCATGTGTCTGCGCTGCCATCTTGAAAAGATAAAAAAGATAAACATCTATAAGCCACAACAAAACCAAACTTGAAGAGGATAACATGAGCCAGCTTGTTAAAATGCAATGTTCTGCTGGAAAACTGACATTCATTTTTGTGTTACTTTGATAAGTACATTACTGCAGCCTAAGTATACTCCTACCTCTATGGCAATAGCATTGTCCCAGTAGGTTAATGGGTCCACCATAAAGAGATGTGTTCTGGAAAAGCCCAAAAAGCTAAGTCTGTTCATCTGGGTGCAGCACTTTAAGGACAGAACAGAATCAACTTTTTGGGATGTCCTTACCTGGATGATTGGGCAGGCATCAAGACTGTTCTGGAAAAGCTTGAGTAACACAACACCCATGGCACTAAACTAGCCTCAAAACTTTGTCATTCAAACAGGTCTTTTGTGTATTTCCATGGTGGCAGTGAGGTTTGACAAAGTCCACATATGGTGATAGTGTCATAAATCAGAAGACCAACACATCTAATATAATGCTACCCAGTCTGTTCCAAGCTAATGACAAGCTGTCCTGAAAAAAAAAAGAATAAATAATAATAACAATAACATTTATTTGCATAGCACAGAGTTACAAAGTGCTTCACAGTTTGAATAAAAGTTAAATTCGACACCTCACTGCATCTCTTGACTTCACTGAATTGACCCACATGACAAAGCTAGCTACCAGGTATGAGCGAAACTAAGAGAGAACACTAAGCATTTGCTAGAGGTCTCTCTCTCCTGGTTAGGAGCCATGGATCTGGTGGATGTAACAACATGCAGGGAGTTTACAGATATAGCAAGAGGAATTTAAATAACCTAGCAATGTTTAAACATTCTGTAGCAGTACGGTTAGAGGGAAAATAAATATGTAAATTAAAGTCACCTTATAAATAATATTGTCAAATTTCACAACAACAGATGAGAGCAGATTAGAGAATTTATTCAAGAAATCACTGAAGGGTTTGGGAGGTTGCTAGATATTACAACATACTGTATATTCACACAAATATTTGTAGGATAGTTATTCAGAGGACTAAAATGAGCAAGAGTAAGTTTAAGGCAGGGGTGTCAGTCATGCCCCCCGATACAATTATATCCGGCCCGCGAGATAATATCATGTGTCAGTTATTAATGGCCCGTCGGTACGTTGGAGTTGAATCGTCAGACCTGCTGAGAATCCACGCAGGCAGGGATGGGACTTTATTTTGATGGCCACACCATACAGCCAATCACATGCAAAGACAGACATAGATACCATTATGTGAAAGATGGAAGTGGGCAGACATCTCCAGACAGCAAAGGTAGTGGTAGTGTCCGGCCCACTTAAGATCAAAGTATAAGTATGTGGCTCGCAAAGTAAAATGAGTTTGACACCACTAGTTTAGTTATCTTATTAAAATTTAAAATTTGTAATTAGATGTTTCTGGGCATTTCTCCAGTCGTCACCGAAGCCATGTCAGAAACGTCACGTCACTCTGGAGAAGATGACCAGGTGAGAACTCAACTGGTCATTCAGGTGCTTGAGCTTTCAAAAGCATGGTGCCACTGGGCCCAGCTTCAGTTTTTGGATACCATCCTGTAGCAGTGATTATGCTTGTAGGCAATGTCCACACCTGTCTCAGTCCAGTTCTTGATGCTTGGAAATGAGGTGATAATTTTGCATGTCCATCTCCTGCTTTATGAGTATCAACAATTACTTTTCTCAGGTCTAAATTGGTTTCTTTAATTTTTGGTGTTTTTAAGTGGCATCTCCAACCGTTGCTGAAGTTTTTATATTGTGCGTAAATTAGAAGATAAGCATCAGTTTCAACTTGATTTTACAACCATTGAGCATTATCAGGTTAAAGCACATCACTACATGTGTGCAAACAGAAATTATTTATACTTTTTGCCTCACCTTTACATACAACTCTTTTAATATTTTTTAAATGTTGCACTGGAGCAGGGGTCGGCAACCTTTCTGATGATGAGTGCATCTAAAATTTCCTCAGAGGTCAGTGTGCCATATGACTGCATTAGCAATAAATGTAATAACGCTCTATATCAACAGTTACACACTATATAGAACCACTTTATAGGATTATATTTGTTCACAGATGTTGGCAGCTGTCAGCGAATAGTTATCAGCTATTTAGAAACAACAAAAGACTTTTTATCCACAACAGCAAATGAGCTGTACAACAGAAAATCCAAATGCTGTTTATGGTCTCCTCACAACAATGATAAGAAGAATAAACTGGGCCAACATGGCATGTTTGTTAATACAGAGACACACATGTTACTGTGATCTCTGGTCTCCCACTCAGACACACAGGTCTCCCAGTGTCCAGCATTCAGAGGCTACCTGAGGACTCATGTGAGAGAAAACCTGCTCACACAGACATGTAGAGCCAAACACTGTCAATAAGGCCTCTGCAATGTTCTGAAGACAGTTAAACCTGTCAGGTAGTGACGTCCAGCAGGTGAACATGCAGCTCCATGAACACACACAGCTGTGGATTCCAGCTGCATCGATGTTGCATTAACTCAACCATGCGAGACAAATCCAGCTGCTCATTAAAGCTTTATGGTTTGATCGGAAAAGAAAACATTGGTCCAAACACCTGAAAGTCCCAAAATGCATTGTGCCTCGAGTCTACGGATGTATCCATGTATCTCTGTGGTGCTGATGCTGTGCTGAGCGAACAGCTGCTGAAGCTTTTGAAGTGTCTGAATGTGGAACGCTAACAACGTCCCTCTGACCAGTAGGTAAGTTATTTTTAGCCAATTACAAGTTGAATCTGGTAGTTGGGGTTGTTAGCTAAGATACCGTCATTAAGAACCAGCAGAACTAATGTGTCTATGCGAGCTGAT
>NW_024582798.1:302723-323329 GCF_018398535.1 Haplochromis burtoni
ATACATTTTAAAAGTAACCTTCCCAACACTGTATATGCATTATATAAAGCATCCAGATGATATGTTGCCTTTTTGTTTTTTGATAATTATATATAAATGTGTTCTTATACACGTATGTCTTTCAGGTCTTTATGTATAAGAGAACATGAAGATACTGTCTATATTTGTAACGCACACTGGGCACACTAACTAAGGAGCTTCGTGGAGCAATTCATTTCACAGAGTCGTATATTACCACTGCTTTGTTTAGTCATGCAGATATTAATTTTAAGATCACTGGTGTTACGTACTTCCACGAATTCACAAATTATGCTCACAGTGACGACCCTCCACTAACCCTCTGTCTTCCTCTATCTTTCATTCATGTTCTGTCGTCTCTAGTTCTACTTTCACCTTAATGATGATTGAAAAATCAGAAACAACTAGATGTGTTTGATATCACTCTGTCTTTTTTTTGCTATGGATTAACTCATCTACTTGGGTTTTTTAATAATTAGGGAGGCAGTACAAACTGTCTATTTATGTAATAAAATATTATCTCTAGACCTTTAAACTCCAAGAGTCAGTGCCTATGATGCAGAGTAGCTATGTAAACGTTGTTACCTTGGCTGTTGTTTCCTGATAATAATTTGAAGAAATCACCATGTGCGACAGGAGCAACAAAAGTTATATCATTACTTATTTTGATATTATCACTTATATATATTATTATCACTTATTTTGATATTATCTGCATTTTTAGGACCAGACTCTGGTGGCAGAAATACGTCTCTCTCATTAATAAGAAATGAAGGTGAAGTGTTGGCAAAGCAGCTGATTAGATGTATTATATTCAGACAAACTGAAAGCACTGCTGATCCTGCACCTGGTTACCTTGTCAGTTGTATAAAACTGGAAATCATCAGAGCAGCCACCCCCTTCTGTCCTAAAGGAGTTGTATGCTCCATCTTGCACTCTCACATTAGTTTACCATGAAAGGCCTGGTTTATCCTCAGTGTTAATGGGATACGCACACGCCATCAAAACACATAGAGCTGCAGTTTTCTACGAGACTGAAAGAAGAGCAGCTTTCAGTGACTGTCTCCAACGGTGGCTACAAGATGGCAGTAATGTAAAGGATAGATACACATATTAATTGGTAGGCAAGGAGCTCTATTGCTATGAAATCTGAGATGAGAGGAGAGTGATTGCTTTACTGTAGTATGTTTTAATGTACATCTGTTTTTAGATTTTTCAACCTCTCCTGATGGGACACTGTCAGACTCGTCTTCTACTTCAGCTATCCTCCTCTGGATTATCACAAAGAAACACAGCGAGTTCAGCTGTTGTATCCCAAGATACAGAATTTTGGTCATAGAAAAAATGGTTCTGGAAAACAGAAGAAAAACAAAACAAAACAGGATTTTAGCTCACGATTGTCGTAGTGTCAAGTTGTTATTACCGCTAAGATGTGTTTTTCAGCCTAGACACATATGAATCGCTCCTGCACTTGAAATCATCAGGGATCATAAATGCTGGGAAAAATATAGCAACTTCCAAAGTGACCATTTTAACCCACTTTAATGTACTGCAAGGGCCTGTAACCCTGACAGTTGTCATGGTATGATGATACAATTTGGCATGGCTTCAGTTATTGTACAGCTGATCATGAGTGGGCCAGGTGGGAGGCACTCACCGTTTGGAGTGATATTACTTTTACTTGTAATGAAGTTTATAGTAAAAATAATACAGCCAAATCTGGCTACAGCAATAGCTTCCTCGTGGAAGATTAAGATGAGATTTGAATACAACAAAATGAGAAAACATAGGTGCGTAGGAACTTTCAGATATCTGTATAGAAGCACTTGATCACTGTGTTTGCAGTGTTTCTGAGCGGAAGAAAAAAGACTGGGTGAGCTTTGAGATGTGTTTGAAAATTCAGGTTATGGTCAAAAATGATACCAAGGTTTTTAGCAGAGGACATGATGTCTTTGGTTTTGACAAGGCGGTACTAACTGACCTCCTTAGAGCAACTGGACTGAGCACTAGAACCTTAGTTTACCTGAATTACGATGAAGGAAATTTCAATACATCCAATTAGTAATGGCAGAGAAGCTTTCACTCAGGCAGCACAGGCTGTTGAGGAGGCTGGGCATGACAGAAAAGTATAACTGTTAATCATGTGCACAGCAATAATTGGAGGTCTATTAGACTGATGAGAGTGAATGTATAAAGAAAACAGAATTGGTCCCAGGATTGAACTCTGGGGGACTCCACACATGAGTGGTCCAGATGAGGACATACAAGGACAATTATGAAGAAAACTATTAGAGAGCAGAACCAGTGATGACAGACAGTTTTGTAGTCTGATTAACATGATAAGCAACATCAAGCTGTAGATAAGTCAAGCAGGAATAAAATAGCTCATAAAAATAGAATTAGTAATTTTCAATAAAGCTGTTTCAGTGCTGTGGTTTTGTCTATAACCAGACTGGAATGTATCAAAGATGTTGGGTAGGATGAAGTGTGCATGTGTGAGAAAAAACACCAAAAAGATCAAAAAGAAGGAATCTAGAAATCTCTCATAGTCATTATAGTGCGTCACTGTTTTCAGGGATGAACACAACCTTAATGTTAAAAAGTAAAAGAGTATTTAACCTCATTCATCAAAAAAAAAAGGGAAGAAAAGGAATAATAACCAGAAACAATACAGGAAACATTATTACAAAGATGAGAAAAGAACAAAAGATTATTAAAAGACGTGGAAATGGACTGGCATTTATAGCCACATTTAACCATAAAGTGCTTATTCTATATACTCTATACTAAACTGTGCAGTTTAGAATCAGCAATTAACCTATCAGTAGAATATGAGAGGAAGCCAGAAGAAATCCATGCAGGCAAATGAAGAACATACAAGCTCCACAAAGACAGGCCCCAGCTATAATTTAAAACTGTATAATTGTTGCTGTGTGGTGACCACTCCACCACTTTGTTACCCATTCAGAAAAACTAACGTTACAGAAGAGGAGCACATAACCCGGGAGAGGACAGTTATTAAATGCAAGGAAACTGCTAACAAAAAGAGAAGCATTGTGAGGAACATTTTCTGTCGATAGATGAAACAAAAGGAACTCAATGCTGAGAATAAGTACAGTTTTTCAGTGAAATGAAAGAAACAATCATTCGATACAAAGCACTTAGTTATAAAAATGTCACTTATTCACTTTAGTGAGATGAAGACGGATGTTAAAAGAGGAAGAAAGAAGGAGGAAAGACGAGTAAAACAGAGGATAAGAGGGATGGAAAATGAGTGAAAGCAATGATCAGTTTGCTGGTTTTGTTTTTGGTTAAGAAGTGAATTAAGAGAGTTTGATTAGGTTTCATCAGTAATTAAACAGTTAATTAAAAACACTGTGCTTCAGTGAACAATGAAGAAAACCTAATGGGGATTAGAGAGTCACTTTAAAAAACAGCAATAAGGAGTTTGTTGAATGTGCTTATACCAACATCATTCATTTAGATTTCTCATCTAAACATAATTTAGTTTTGTACTTTTCACATGTTTAGCACATGAAGTAATGACAGAAGGTATTTATGTTCTCTCCCAAAGCTCCCCCCCCCTCGAGAACAGTGACTACACTGTCCTTCCACTTTGTCTCTTGCTTTGGAAATGTTACCACGGTCCTTCAAATTCTGCATTTTAATGATAAATAAACATTTAAAATTCCAGTGAAAGAGAGGGTGCAGACCTTTAACTGAGTGCTGTTCTTGTGATCTTTATCATTCTCTCTTTTTGAGCTCCTGGCTGTCTTCTCTTCTGAGTCTTTGTTGATGCATTTTTCTATTCTGGGTTGTAGTGATTGCTTATTTTGATTCCTGGAGTCATAGATGATTCCCGCCTCCCCATGTTTCTGCATCTGGTTTGTCTTGAATGTGTTTGCATTCCTTTCTTTTTCCCCATCGTGTCCCCTTGTCTGTCTGATCTCTCTGTGTCCTGTCTCCGTGGTCCTTGTTTACTTCTGTCAGGTTTGTATGTCCTGATCTTAGTGTCACAATTTGTTACTTCCTGTTTTATTTTGATAGTCCCTATAAAAATAATAGTGCTGTTTCTCCATTATGTTTCGTTAATCTGTCAGTTTCCAGCTATAAAAAGCAGAGTTTCTGTGTAGAAAGCCCTGTGCTGGGATTCTAATCTTGCCTGCCACACAGTCAGAGTTTTGTTGTACTGTAACAATACCTCCTGGCAATAAATCGAATACCGTTGATAAACCTGTTTTTTTCCCTTACAAAAGTGTAACATTTGTAAGGAAAATGCTTTTGTGGATTGCACCCATGAAGAACGTGCCAAATCCTTTCTGCCAAATGCCTCATTCTGCAACTGACTCCTATTTAATGCTGTTTATTGGACTGGATCATTTAAAGCTGAAGGAACAAGACATATTGGCAATGTAACAATGTGTTCATTGAACAAGCAGGAGCCTCAGTAGCATGTGGAAAAACCAGACACCAGCCACAACAGCCTGGCACCTGCTCCCCATGCTGGTCACCAGCTTGCTCAGACACTGCTGCGGGACAGCGTCACATTCTTCCACCAGCATTTATTGGAAGTCAGTCAGTATGGTTGTGTTAATCACACTGTTTGAACAGCACATCCAAGCTATTCCCACAAGTGTTCAGCGCCGTTGAAGTCAGCACTGCGGGCAGGCCACTCCATCCTCTCCACTGCCAAATTCTGATGCTAATCCCTGATAAACCCTGCTCTGTTGGTGCAAGCGTTGTTGGAGGATAGAATTCAGTCCCACACTGTGGAGATATGGGATTGCCACTGGTTGCAGAATCTCATCTCGATGTCTCTCTCCACTGATGATGATGACAAGCTTTGTTTTTCCAGTGAGGAAGACTGCCTCAATCAAAAGCTTTTGCCCTATTGGTACAGCAATCAGTGTAGCGCCCTCTGCATCTTCTCCACAGTCTACGATGTTCAGCATTGTCAGAGAAGATTTGACAAGTTTATTTATGGGCACAGCCCACACACTCTACTCTGCTTCCTAACACAGACGCATTTTCCTTACTTGCACCAGTATCCTGTTGTAAGTTATGTTTCCAGCAGTTAAAGAAGCTACTGTGGGGTGGGGAATATGATTAGATTAACTCCTGCAACAGTAAAATTCACACTCATGTGCCATGCTTTTATATAGATATACATTTTTCCACTAAAGACTTTCTAATGTTGATTTGGTTCCTGCACATAGCCACAGCCACTAAAACATGCATATTGATGCAATGATGTAGGCCCTGTAGTCAGTAGCTAACAAACCCAAGATTCAGTGTAACAATAGTCCAGATGTTGTGCATTTTTGCTAGCCCAGTAAATGAAATGAAATAAATAAAATCCTCAGGCCTCCAGCTAATGTTGTCTCTGTACTTTTAGCATAATTAATAATTTTAGATCTGTGATATTATCCTGTACAGTTTCCATGTCATTTTGAGTGCTGTTACCAAGGTGAGTATTCAAACTGTGCACTTTAGCCATTTAAATTAAATTTTTATTGCAAATATGCTCTGTATGACCATGATGACATGATGAGAAATGTATTTCTTTTTGATAGAAAGTTTATGAAACAGTTTTTTAAATATATCGATTGTTCTTTGCACAGAGATGTGCAGTGATGTGTCCACATCTTGGGAGTCATGTGCTGTCCAATGACTGCAGTCCTGAGAGAAAACTTAGGTCCAAAGCCTGTAGGTCTTTACCACCAACTAAGCTTTGGTTCGTGGATGTACAGTTGAGAAACTATTGAACCTTTTTTCAGTGGATAGAGTACAGGGCAGTGTACTTCCAGGACACTTACACACTACTGTATCCCTTCACTGGCTCAGTGACTCTAGTGGGAGTCTCAATACTATTAACCTGACTTCTGTGACTCTGAGACACTCAGCTTATTCAGCCAGAGGACATTTTGGTCCTGACTCTGATGTTCCTCAATTTTCATTTGATGAAAACCTGAGACTTCAGAGACACAGGTGTGATTCCACTTATCGAAGGATCAGAGGCGAGGCTGCCGGACACTGGCGCCAGCGGGCCCTCTGACCACCACCAGTAGGCAAACACGGGGTTAGTATCTTGCCCAAGGATATTTGGCATGCAGCCAGGAGGCAGCCTGGGATCGAACCACCGACCTTCTGATTAGTGGCTGACCTGCTCTGCCACCTGAGCTACAGCCACCAAAGACTCTACAATAATACGGAGACACCCCCAACAATCAGATGACCCCCTATGAGCAAACACTTTGGTGACAGTGGGAAGGAAAAACTCCCTTTTAACAGGAAGAAACCTCCAGCAGAAGCACGCTCAGGGAGGGCGGGGCCATCTGCTGCGACCGGTCAGGGCTGAGGGGACGGTCGATATGATCCGTAGTGGCTCCATAATGGTGTGTAGCAATTTAGCCCTTCGCTGCCTATAACAAGCTGCCTATACAAATACATTCAGTATAAAGCTGTATAACATATACTTAATGATTTTTGAGCAACATACAGTGAATAGAAAATATTGTATTGGGCGTATTAGTGAATAATGTCCTTTGTGATTATCTGAGCTGGTTTATTTTTGTTTATCTTGATTTTTATCTCGATGACATAGTCATCTCTTCCAAGAACCTTCACAGGATCCAACAAGACATTGTTTCAGAGAGAGAACCCTAACTCACATCCCGTATCTGGAGAGAGTTTAGAAAAGAGTAAAGTAGAAAAGTGCTATATAAGAACCAGTACACTAACCATAATATCGTCCATGGTTTTCAACTGAAACCAGCTCTTTCCAGACCCACTAACATTCGTTCTATTGTCTTGCTTGTTGCCCCTCTGTAAATAAAGGCACTCTAGTTCCTGCACACTGAGTCCGATCTGCACTAGAGGAGCACATATCAATCGAAATATCGATGATACTGATACCATCACTGGTATCAGTATCAGACTGATACTAACACAACTGGATTCAGTCCAGTAAGTCTCCCACTGTCCATCCATTCATACATTCTCTTCTGCGATTCCTCAGTGACAGTCTGTGGCGGGGCTAACACAGAGAGACAGCCAATCATTCACACAGTCTTACCTATGGGCAATTTAAAACGAATCAGTGTAGCTCCTCTGTATCCTGAACTGTGTTAAATACATATTCTTATCTTTTTTTTAATGAACCTCATCGTCACATCAGTTGTATAGCACATGTAAACAACAGCAGCTGATTCGAAGTCCTTTAAAGACAAGCATATTTATATTCCAGGTCTCTAAAAAAACACAGTATCAACATATAAGAAAACAGTGCTAACTAAACTATGATAACTAATTTATGTGGGTAGTTAAAATCACAACGCTGTTGTGTTCGTGTTCATTAAAATGAGTCTGGCAAATGTACAGCTCCTAAGTGATGACATGACACATTGTTCTCCAATACAGATACTCCCTTTATAGGTGAAAGTATCGGTATTGATATCGGCCATACTGCTCTTAATTTACTATTTAGGTTCCCAGCATCACACTGCAATAACCTGCACCACTGATTGAAGTGTAAAAATTCACTTTATACAGACAAAACAGAGCATAAAAGTCATAAAAGTCAACTGATCAAATATAAAAGACCTAATGTAGAAACTCTGATTTCAACAGCCTGGGCTATAAATATAAGAAGGGTTTGGTTTAGAGGATGCTTTTTTCTGTTAAAGCAATAGGTTATAGTGCAGCTGTAGTTTTAGTATCAGTGTGCACCTTGACTAACACTTCACGTCCCAGCTGGTTTGACGTTATAAGAAATGGTCAAACTTACCATGTTATTAAATAATCCACCTGTTTCTGTTTCTTCATTCTCTCATTCCTTCCTGTTCGTCATCTCGATCTTTTGTCTTTCTTTCATATTTACCTCCCTGTCAGTCCTAGATTGAGTCTCAACTTAATGAGTGCAAATCTGCAGAGATAATCTCTCTCTTTCTCTCTCCATTTGCTACCTTTTGCTTCCTTCCAACTAATCCTCCTCTCTGCTCAGATTAAAAAAAGAAAGGGATCAGAAAGACAGATGCAAGGATGGCAATCTTGTGAGAGAAAAACACTGACAGAGCTATTTTGTGTGTGTGTGTATGTGTGTGTGTGTGTGGTGGGGGGAGGATGGAGGTGGGGGTGTAAACAGAAATAACAGTAATCCCTGTGTGTTCAGTGTCCAGTTTAAGGTCAGCCTAATACAGATGGACGAATGGAAAGGCATCACTTCTTTTTCTTAAAATGGGCACAAATCAATGCTGGACTGTCAGAAAAATGTCTAAACTTTATATTTAGAAACTTCTTTCTGGAATTTTTGACCACTCCTCCAGACGTGCGTTTGTGAAGTCAGCCATGGATGTTGGATGAGAGGTCTCTGTTGTAATTCAGCCCAAAGGTGTTCCATCGGGTTAAGGTCAGGGCTCTGTGGGGTTAAGGTCACATTCTTCCACACTAAAATCGCTCATCCATGTCTTTAGGGACCGCACTTTGTTCACTGATGTGAAGTCATGTTGGAACCGGAAGGGCCATCTACAAAAGGTTCCCATTAAGCTGGGAGCGTTAATTTTTCAGCATGCCTAGACACTGTGGGCAATTTAAGAGCTCCTTTCAAATGAACTAAGGGGCCAACTCCTGCAAAACAAGCCCACATCATAATCCCCCATCAGCAAACTTTACACTTGGCACAATGCAGTAAGACAAGTACCATTGGCAACTGCCAAACCAAGGCTCATCCGAGCAACACGTATCCACTGCTCCAGAGTCCAGTGGCAGCATCTCCAGCTGCTCCGTCATTATGACCCACTCCATGAAGCTCTCTACGCACTGTTCTCGAGCTGATGTGAAGCTACTGTGCACCCGATGCGACTCTGCATCCGCTGACCTCGCTCTGTGATTTTACGTGGCCTACCACTTTGTGGCTGAGTTGCTGATGTTTCCAATCGGTTCCACGTTTGTTATGATGCCATCAACGGCGGACTGGAATATTTAGCAGCCAGGAAGTTTCATGCCTGGACTTGTTGCACATCCTGGAAGTCTCTGAGCTCCTCACAGCAGCCCAGTCTTTCACAATATTTGTTATGCAATCTGCATAACCTAGGTGCTTGGTCTTATACACCTGTGGCCATGGAAGTCAAATCATATGATTGGAACAAATGATTTGGATGGGTGAGTGAATACTTTTTATAGATATTTTGAAGCTACCAAGAGAAAAGTAAAATTTAACAACAAAGTTTTTACAAAATTGCTTTTGGTATGGCGCCATCTGTAAAGCTACCTGGACCTGCCACTAATTAGTCTTTTATTTATCAAGATAAAAATGTCATTGAGATTAAAAATCTCATCTCTCTGTGTTCTGTCTCTCTGTCTGCTTTCCCTGTCTTGTTTTTAATGAATACATTTGTAGTCCCGTCAATGTTTTTTGCCCTCTTCATGTTCTCATGTTGCTCTCTCGGTGTTTTGTCCCTTTGTCTCCCCAGTCCGTCTGCTTATCCTCAGTCCCAGTGTTGAGCTCAGTCTAAAGTCTGATTCTGAGCTCCAATGTATATTACTTCCTGTTTTATTTTGATAATCTTGTGTGTATTATGTTCAGTGTTGCTTCCCGGTGTCTCGTCAGTCAGCTTCTGTGTAGCTGTGTCCACACTGCTCTAGTCTCCCTCTGTGTAAATAATCTGTGTCTTCCTGTCTTCTCTGTTGCGTTGTCCCCTCTTGCTTTGCTTCCAGAGTCTTCTGTGAGTTTCATGGGCACCCTGTAGTTTTCCAGTTGTTTGCTCCTAGTTTTCTTCTTTTCTTGATTTTTTTTAATTATTTAGTTTCAGTACAGCAATAAAGCTGCCTCTTTTAATCTATTCTTTTCTCTGAATGCTGCAGTTGGGTCCCACAGAGTGCCTGCCTCAGAGTGCTACATGATAATTAGGGCCGAGAAGCACAAAGGAGCTGAATAGCTCTGACTTTTCAGTGTCTATATTTGTTTAATCCAACCTCATGCTAATTGTTAAGCGTTAGCATAAACAGTTATATAATTTGATTAACTGACTCTTAAATTCACATTTAAAAAAGAAATTTCAAGAGGATTCACGACTAAAAAGACACAATAAAGAGAACCAACTGCTCTAAAAATGTGAACTGAGCATGCTAAAGGTCATTGCTTCCCACAAGCGTCTGTTTAGCAATATTATCTGAAATCTGACTGGCTGGTGGATACAGTACCTAATACCAAAACAAATACCCTGAGCAGTTGGAGTGAGGGATGGGAGGTAGCTTGAAGGTGTAGTGTAGGCAGGGAGAGAGGGAAGGTCAGTGTTAACAAAGACTCCATTGTTTCCAAATTCCTTCACTCCTTCATTCCCTTCGTGCAGCCGCCAACTTCCACATTTCCTTTCCTGCTATTTTCCCATCCTCGTGTGTTTATCACTGTCTCATCCCTCTAGCTCTCAGCTAGCCACAGCTCGAAGGGCCGGCTGTCCTGCGCCGTGGAAATGTTTGCTTTCCTGAATGAATTTATAACATGTATGTGTCGGGGTGGCTCTGCTGAACATGAAAAGACTGTAGTTGAGGAACGATGAAACAGCCTGTCAAGTTTAACGGACAAAAACATTTCCTGACCAAACTTAGTCAAAAGCTGCTGAAAACAACATACATTTAGACTGTATTTTATACTATTAGATTTAACATCACTGAAATAAGCACCAGGTTCATAGAGCTCATTATAGAGAAACAGAGACAGACATGACAACATCATTTGGTGAAAGAGTGCAGAACAAATGGGCTAAAACTACAGAATTAGGTTCATCACAGAGAAGGAGAAGACATAAACAAGGAGGACAGACAAAGTCACCGGGGTGTAGTTGGAGTCCAAGGTGAAAGAAATAATATTTTAAAAATTAATTAATTGACAACACTACTACTACTAATAATAACTAAATAAACAATCTGTATATAAGTCACAGTGAATTTCTTATTTGGTAACATTGTTAATATGCATAGAAACCTAAACATGACAAATATATTTCTATATATATACAAATACACACTACAGATGAAAAGGTTGGCTTTATTGTCTTGTCCCTGTGTGTCATCGCAGTGATGCTGCCGTGACGTAAATGTTAGCTTGTCAGTCCACATGTCAGTAGGGTTTTCGCCGGTTTGTCCCAGTGAGGACTGTTATTTCACCTCTGAGCCCTCAGCCTTCACTCTGAACCACAGGACTCCCACGCAGGGACTTCAGTACTCTTTAAGTGACACAATACAATGTCTTTCATAGGACCTTTATTTGTAAAGGCTAAGGAAAAAGAACACAGAGCTAGTTACATAAACACAAAGTGAGATAATTCATGGGTGTCATATACATAAATATTCACAACTGAACCAGTTTGCTACATGACACATACTTGGTATAGTTTCCTGTTTACATAATAAACGTGTAGACCAGTATGAAGGTGCTGGGGAAGGCTCTCGTTTTGTGTCATTAAAAGTGTAATATACTGATGTCATTAAATGACAGTTCTGTGGCGAAGAAGTGCCCTTTTACTGACAACACTGGGACAAACAGAGAGGAGACGTGCACTTGATGTCTGACAGTAATCAGACCTAACACTGATGTCACAGCAGCACCGATCACTGTATTTATGCTGCTGTATTTGTCAGCTAGTGTTCTGTATTTTCTGTTACTGTAACAGTGCTAAGGGCTAAGTCTGCAAACATGCATGTTAAAAAATCGAATTAGGGCATACTGCAAACACAAATACTACTAGCCACATTAACTAGTTAATGATGCTAGTTAGCTAGTTAGCTAAAACCATTACACTCCTGTTTTTGCTGCTCAGCCTAAAGAAGAACAAGAGATTTCTAGTGTCTGTTTATTTCCTCAATATGACAGTGCTAACGTACAAAAATAAAGCTATGAAGGACCTTACTGTGGCTCCATTTGTGGCTGTGAATCCAGCATGGTGGACAGAGGACAGTGGGGACTCGTTAGCTTTAGCATGGGAATCTAGAACTGGTTTATGTAGTAAAAGTAAAAGTCGCATTTCTTGGAACTGTTAGTCTGCTTGCCGATCCTGCTTATCGGTTCCACTTGCAGTTACCCTACAATGAGCTGATTGTGGCGTGCGGAGGTGGAGAATAATGGCGCAGCCTTCAGCTTGGATATAAACGCTAAGCTAGCAAAGAACCCAGAGCGATATTAAAACTGAGTGAATGCTGCTTTGTGTGCAGGTCAAATGATTGGAATCCAGTGTTGCTATTTCCGATCCCACATTTGCCATGTAAGAGGAAGACAGCTCAACCCTCAATCTAACCCCTTCCTTTTCCCCATAACTAACTCACTCACACACTCCCTCAGTCTAAAGCACCTTGAGCCTGGGTGTGCAGTGACATACAGAAAGGAGAGGCAGAGACACCCACACTCAGACAGAGACTGCTGTCCTTCAGCGGAAACAGCTTTTCCTCAAGAGCTGCCTTCAAAAAACACTTGACGAGAACAGAAATTGGCAATTCATTTATTTACTTGTTCATTTATTTTCACCCTTGTTCTCTCCCTGCTCATTTTTTTATTGATCGCAATCACTTGTTCCTTGCACGTGTTCAAATTGCAGAGTGGCTTTTTGTCTTTCTTCCCGCCTCAACTGCAGGAAGAATGGCCTAATCAAGGCAAATTGGTGATAATCTACTTGTGAGATTAAGCAGGAAACAGAAAGAACGACTTCAGCAAAAAATGAACACAAAAACAGAAAGCAACGAAAACTTAGGCAGGAAAAAGCGCAACACAAACAGACAACGCAAAAAAGTTAGAAATGCATGAGACACAGGTGGAGAGGCAGATAAAGGATATGAATGGAACCTACCGACTTGTTGTGTGGTCTAGTGGTTGGTTGGTACCGGTCTGTTGGAGTCCTGTTGTACCGTCTGTGGTTCCAAGACTAAGGGCAGAAAGACACACATGCATTACATGCTAAACATTCCTGTTGTCTGTAATTCGTGGATGGCAGACGAAGTGCCAACAGACCCATCAGCCAATCAAAAGCACCAACTGTGACTGCGCCAACACTGCCTCTAACTAATCACATCGTGTGTTACTTGTGAAGCACACACAATATATTTAGTTTGATGAGTAATCACAATCAGATAGTTGTGTTTTTACTTTACTGAACTTTGGCATTACTGTTATTGTGAAGATTGTTGTTGTAAAGTGAAACTATATGAAAAGTGTTGAAATGATTTTAAATGAACCTGCAGAACAAAATTCTTCACACGTTTTTGTTTCACCCAAACAACAACATTTCTCTCTTTTGGTTCTACCTGTGCACCACCACCTAACTTTGAAATAAAACATTCAATATATAATTCAATACAGACTTTGAACTGTAAACACAAGGCCAGATGTTTACTCTGATTTGATTTGAGTGGTTCATGGAATAACACAACTTGTAAAATGCTGATATGAATAACTTGGGCTTTTTACATGTACAATATTTGACTACAGTGTATTTTTAGCTAACTAGGTGGCTCATTTGCTTTCTCTTGACATCGCTTTCTGTAGAGACGTTACACAATTTGAAGTCAAAGGCAGAAGTGAAATAAACGTGAGAGCAGAGGTCAAATGTGACAGGATATTTGGAAGGTGGAGGTAATGCTAATCTGAACGGTCTGTCAAAACAGACTGTTAACATCACCCCACCCGCACAAAGTCTCCACTATGACAATGTTACTTGA
The DNA here is from genome assembly GCF_018398535.1 of Haplochromis burtoni. Classification (NCBI taxonomy): domain Eukaryota; kingdom Metazoa; phylum Chordata; class Actinopteri; order Cichliformes; family Cichlidae; genus Haplochromis; species Haplochromis burtoni. The sequence continues at coordinate 316,446 of NW_024582798.1, forward strand.
GCTCTTCTATTGAACTTCTTGTTTCTATGTTTTGTGTTTGCCAGGACTCCTGTACCTGTTGTTTCTTTTTCAGCCAGCTTCTGTTAAACCAGTGCATTTTAACAAACATTAATTTTTGTTTATTCACCGAGCTGTGTGTCTGCTGTGCTGCATCAAGATCCTCTTTCTTGACCTATTATGATATAATATAAAGCACCTTGAGGCGACTGGTGTTGTCATTCGGGGCTGTATAAATAAAATTGAACTCCCCATAACAGTACGGAGCAACCAACCCCCGAAGAAAGCAAGGCTCTTTATGAGCTATGTCATCCTCAGCCTAATTTACAGTCAGCGCCTCAGTGGACCTCACTCTGTTCACTTGGCCAGTCTATCTCTATCTAACATAGTCTGTCTCATAATGTTTCCAGAGCAGGTCATTCTGTTCTCGAGTCAGTTTCAGGGTCTCAGTCATGAATTCATGTTTAGAATATGAATTAAGAGATAAAACAATGCCATATATAAACAATGCTACTTCTGCAATCAGAAGTTTAATGTATCTGGTTTCGTTTTTCTAAAGTCGCTAATAAGTGACAGTAGCAACTGTAGGTGAATGTGAATATTTCATTTTCCAATAATTTATATTATGTTTGCGTGGCAGCGCACTTGTGTCTGTCAAGATTAAATAGAGTCGATGGAGCTTTTGTCCACCTCTAAACTTTGATATTGATGAACTTTGTTCAACCTGGTCTGACAGAGAAAGCGAGAGATGATGATAAATACACACAGCTATTGTTTCAGTTTTTAAAACATCATCAAATAAAAATTCATTGGTAAAATGTCTGCATATAGAAAAACAGACACACACGAGAGAGGTTCAACTATTCAATGTGACATTTAGCTAATCAGATCTGAGGGAGGAAAGTGTGCGGTAAACAAATTCCTCACTCCCCACGCCCCCACTCTTCTATACCTCTCCCTACCCTCTCACTAATCAACACAAGAGCTTTTAGAGTGCAGAGAGGGATTTGTATTTACTCACCAATTCATGTCAACAGCCAAATCTGCTTCATGAAAATGAATAAACAACTATTTACCCCATAAACACTCCACATAGAAAAGCATCTCCTTCATAAAAGTTACAATGAATATTAGCAGTATGTCACCATCAGTTAAGCAAAAGCGATTGCAAAGTAAAATGTGAACACACGTTGAATGAATGACTACAGCTCAGATCTTTTTATATGAAACTGATAAAAGTTTGTTTTGAATGTGAGGATCTATTCTGTGATGCAACCAGCAATGAGACCATCAGTTGACATGTAATTATATTGGGATCACCAAACGTCTTCATATGGCTAAAAGAACACTATTGTATTAACTCAGTACCAGTTACCCAACATAAGAATCCACATTAACCAGCAACAAACAACATATCTTCTGCGTGTACTGCCAGCAAATTCATGGCCTGTTGTTTAGGGTCTGAATGTACGATACACTTGTTAAATGCAGTGAAGTATTCAGAGCACTTACAGCACAGTTGAGTGGCAAAGGCTGTCACTGCTTGTGTACGTGTTGTATTTTTGTTTTTAATTTTTAATATTGAACTTTGAGGAGAAGAATGAATTATGTATGATTTGTATACTTTCCAGATAAACTGCACAAACCAGGTTTTTTGGCTGGATAATAAACTAATTTGAGACAGAGTTCCATAAATGTCTTTCAAAATTGTGTCTCCTGCTGATTTGTCTTTAAATATGCTGCTACAAAGTAAGTAGAATTTCATTTGGTATGTTATCACTTTTCTGTTTTTCATATTTTCATATATATACATGGTGGAAAAAGTCAGTGAACATACAAGAAGAACTTTCTTCACACGTGCAATTTCACAGTTTGCAGTCAAGTTAGAAGGGAGTACGTTGAAGCAAGTTTGGCATAGAAATGTTTTCTTTGTCTTAGCAGGCTCAAAAAACCCCAACAGCAAAGTGGCAGATGAATATTTTAATATATTTACTGCTTGGCGCTGCTATTTATATTAATCTGAGAGCTGCCTACTCGAACTCTGAAACTTTAAACTGCATGCACTTGAAGGTTGCTCTGTTTTATACTGTGACTCTCCCCAACTGCCTATTGAAGGAGATCTGGGAATTGCTGTAGTTTGTGGCCAGATCATGAAAAGCATTAATAGACGTGGCAGCAGACAGTATCACAAATATATGGAAATTCCTCCAAAACACCTGAACCTTTACAGCTGGCCTCTAAAGGTGGGTTAAGCTTGTCAGGCTGCATATTTAATTGTTATTTCTGCTAAGAATCTACATCACGGTTAGATAACATAACAAACACCAAGTTCACACATAACAATGTTCCTAAGTGCAGAGGAGCCCCTGGGTAGTTCGCCAGTGATCTATTTTGTAATCGTATCATCAGATCTGCGGCCGTATGTTCTGGACATTTGGGTGAAGAAAGGAGCTAAGCTTCAACCGATCACCGCCTGGTGGTGAGCTGGATCAGGTGGCAGGAGGATGCCGGAGAGGCCATGCTCCAGACATCCATTACTGAGCCTGCTGCAAGGAGCTGCGACTGTAAGAGTGTTGGTGCCTTTGGGGTGGTTGTAGCTCAGGTGATAGAGCAGATAAATTGGAAGGTTGGTGGTTTGATCCTCGTCTGCTCCAGTCTGGATGCCAAATATTCTTAGGCAAGATAGTAAACCCAGGTTTGAATGTTAGACAGAAACCACTTACATAGAAAGAACATAGAAAAGCGTGCCTGTGTGAATGGGCAAGTTGCATGAAAATGCTTTGAGTGCTCAGATAGAGTAGAAGAGCACTATATAAGAACCAGTCCATTTACTTTGGTGGTGGTGATGCTGAAACCAGATATCAATGAGATCCGCCCTGAGTTCTTTAAGGCCCTGTATTTTGAAGGGCTGTCTTGGTTGGCACCCTTCTGCAATGTTATGTGGTCTAATTTGTTCTAGGTGAGTGTTGGACTCAGTCACTGTTCATAATTTTTACAGATAAGATTTCTAGGCGGCAAAGTGCCTGCATTAATGAATTCATACAGTATTAACAGTCATAAAAAGGCAACCGCGCTGGCATGCCGCACTTTTGGGCCGATGGGTCAGTTGAAGGGCTGTTGTGCACCGGCTGTACAATGCTGACAGCAGCCAATTTGTTCATTTTTATTAGCAACACGCCCTGTATAGAATAGACTTCAGTGTGGAAGAAGTGACGAAAAGGTGGCACTGAAAAGCTAAAAGAGGAAAAGAAAAAGAAACTAAAAACAGATGGCAGCAAAATATGTAAAATTACCCATTGGAGCTGCTGATGCTGCACCGTAGTACCAGCAATAACTAGTAACAACTCGTCACGGTAGCACCAGGCTGCAATTTCAATATCTATAATCAAACAAAATTAAATCCATTTATTTATTTATTTGAGTAATCATAGTGGGCCGCGTGGACCGAAAATGTCAGGGCCAATTTTTTCTCCCAGTCCAACCCTTGAAACAACCTGTGGGAGAGAATCATAGATTTTCAGTTTGAGCTTGGCTGAAACTTTAAAAAATTAAATCAGTGCTTTGCACTACACACAGTTCTCGCAGTGCATACTATGACCTGGTGATTTTGGTTGCATTTTTTGACAACCAGCTGCAGTACTCTGGACAGATCTACACTCAGAAAAATTTAGGCTCCCCCCCCCCTGCCACCAGTATATTTTTAAGCAAATATTTCTAACTTTTATTTGAATATTCAGTTTCCTACCATCTTCTCTTAAAGGGTAATTGCCAGGTAATCCGCCCTCCCCCTTCGCACACACATGCACACAAAGAGAACACACAGTATAATTCACAGCCTCGTTATAGTGAATAAATATTTATGCCATTTACACCATGGCATAAATATTGGCATATAGCATATAGATAGCTAAGGATGAAGAACCTTTTGTTCTTTAAAGAACCATTTGTAATAGCTGAAGAACCATCCACAAAATAAAAAGGTTCTTTGACGTATGATGGTTCTTTAAAGAACCATGAACACATCTGAAGAACCATTTAAGAACCATAATTTTTCTGAGTGTATTGGTACCAACAGAAGTAAGAGAAAAGAAGAGAAAAACTCTTTAACAGGATCTCGCAAAACGTTTGCGTGATCTCGCAAAAGTAACTTGGGATCTTGCAAAAGTACTTCTTTTCTTTCTTTCTTTTTCTCTAGTGTCCCTTGCGGGGCTTCGCAGTAAAAGGTGTTACATAGATGTCTTTACTAATATTTTATGGATTGCATACATTTAAAATACAATAGGAAAAGAAAGAGGATGACTTTGAGGATGGCTTTGAACCATTTGTATTTGTATACACATGACACATAATCAGACATAAGGACACATAAGGGATCTGGATTGCCTGGAGCTTTCTTTAGGTGCCTTCCCAGCTTTGACAAATGCTGAGCAAACAGCATGTAAGATGACTGATTACAGGAACCATTCAGCCTCAGATGCAGACAAAACAGGATTACGCTTAAAGGTCTGCAAATGAGCTCTTTAGTCAAGAGCCTCTGAGTAACAAAATACTGCTCAGTGACAAAAATAGTTATGAGTCCTTGAAAGGAGACCCAGGAATTGTTTACAGGAAGAGGGTGATGGATTGTATGAAGAAGTTAGAACAAGACAATGATATTGACCGGACCTCATACCAGGGGAATTAACACCAAGTCTGTACGGCTTACCAAAGACACATAAACAGGGTGCACCTTCAAGACCAATCGTCTGTATGATCAACTCGGTCACCTATAACATCTCAAAGTTTCTGGCTTCAATCCTCAACCTGTTGGTGGGCAGTTCTGAACACCACATCCAGAACACCCTGGATTTTGTTGAGAAGGTGAGAGATGTCATTATGGAGGCAGATGAAACCATGGTCTCGTACGATGTTACATCACTCTTCACTTGAATCCCAGTCACGGAAGCGTTGGAGGTAGTGTGTAAGAGATTACAGGATGACACCAACCTCAGCAACAGGACCCCTCTCAGCATCGACCAAGTGTGTTTGAACTGTGTCTTCATTCCACCTACTTCACATACAAGGGTCAGTTCTACAGGCAGAAACATGGGTGTGCCGTGGGCTCCCAGTTTCACCCATCGTGGCCAATTTGTACATGGAAGAAGTGGAAAAGGGGGCTTTGCTATCCTACCCTGGAACACCACCAAGCCATTGGTTCAGGTATGTGGATGACACCTGGGTGGAAATCCAATCTCAGGATGTACCACAATTCGCTGATCACATTAACTCGATGGACTGACACATCAAATTCACCAGGGAGGATATGAAAAGTGGCAGGTTAGCCTTCTTAGACTGTGAGTCTGGGAAGGCTCCTAAAGAAAGCTCCAGGTGATCCAGGAGAGAAGGACAACCGCTGCCCAAGCGAAAACCTGTAGTGATCCCGTACATGTCAGGAGTATCGGAACAACTGAGACACATTTTTCTAAACACCAGGTCTCTGTGGCTTTTAAACCCCAAAACACGCTGTGCCAAAAATTGGTCCACCCCAAGGATCGGGTCCCCCGACACAAACAGAGTAACATAGTGTACGCTCGGGGAAACCTAACAACCTCTTTCTAAGCGGACTGCACAACACAGAAGAGCCACCTTGTAAGGCCAGGACTCTGCAGTCTATTTACACCTACAGGCCAGTGGACACTCTTTCAATGATGAGGATGTACATCCTGGACAGGGAGGAACGCTGGTTTGAGTCAAGGAGGCCATTTACGTGAAAAGGGAAAGACCATCTCTGAATCGAGGAGGGGGCCCAAGGGTACATCTGTCTCCATCTTACAATGCTGTGATTGCAGCCATTCAACTCTCTGTGAATGGGACTCATGGTCTTTGATCAGTGGTCATAACAATTTGCATATTAATGATCTAGGAACTGACCTCACAGCCCATCGTACAGTCAGTGGGCTGGATTCAGTTGGGATTGCTTTAACTGGATGATCGAGCATGCATCATAACTCTCCTTTCACGCTCTGAAAGGGACACTCCAAAAGTGTCAATACCTTTACCTTTTTACCTTTACATAAAGGTAAGAGAGCCAAGCGTGTCATTAGCATTTTAGCGGATTCTTTTGTCACACATTGGATGACACTTCAGACAGCTCTCCCAGCCCCTCACAGAAGGTCAACGACTTCTAGACCCCAAATATCACAGTTTATGTCCAGATGTGATGGTGTTCGCGCTCTCTGCGGTAGAGTATCACTTCCTGTTCCTGTTCCAACACACAATAGTATTTTTGAGTAGCTTATCTCCTTAGCAATGTAATTAAAAACTTTTAGATAACTTCTGTTTTCATAGTATACTCTTCACGTGCTTCATCCGAAGCACACTCTCTGTGTACTCACTACCTAATTTATAGTCACAGTATTCACTCACTGTATCTCTACCGTTTCGCTAGCTTAGCTTAGCAGCATGGCCTCTTCACCTGTCCCTCCTGCACTTTCCTGCTCATTGTGTCAAATGTTTAGTTACTCCTCGGCCTCCTTTAGCAGTAATGATACTTGTAACAAATGTAGCATGTTTGCAGCTCTGGAGGCCAAGATTACTGAATTGGAGACTTGGCTTCACACCCTTGCTCTTCGCATACAAGGTCTTAAATAATCAGGCCCCATCTTATCTTAATGACCTTGTAGTACCATATCACCTCATTTCTCCACCTCATGGAAAAGAAATAGTAAAAACTTATGAAAGACTTGCATAAGATGTGGCCTACTTCATATAGTGAATCATATAAGGCTTATATGATTTACTCATGAAAGTGGCCACTTTCTCATTACTTTCATATATTGTTTTAGGAAGTATCTAAAACACACAAGTTTCATTTATATGATTTTTCAATGGATCTTATATCTGTTTTC
>NW_024582798.1:323914-338265 GCF_018398535.1 Haplochromis burtoni
TACTGTACAATATAAAACACCTTGAGGCAACTGTTGTTGTGATTTGGCGCTGGATAAATAAAATTGAATTGAATTACATTGAATCGAATGTGATCTTAAGACAGTACAATCTTTGGAGGAATAATTGACAGAAAGAAATCACAGAACACTGTTGTAAAAAAATCCTTTTTTGCTTTTCTCATTTTAGTGCTTGTTGTTCAGCTTTCACGCATTTCTTGATTTTAAGACTACTGTTAAAATTCCAATGTTAAAAGTATGGAATCTAGAGTACAGTGTATTTTTTAAAAACACTAATTATTGCCAAGACCACCAACACTACTTGTGGTAAAATAATTACTATTTGAAGAAAAGGTGATGAAATCTTCAATAAGATTTCTTTTGTTTGCATAATACCCCTCCACTCCTACCTGTAGTTTTGTCACATCTGCGCCTCCTGGGTGTGAGTTCACAGAACAGTCAGCTGGATGACAGCTAATGGCTGCTAAGCTACCTTCCCCCTCACCGACTACAGGGGCCTGGCTACCTGAAATATTTTAACTATGTGCAGCAACAGGAATAGGAAGTACATTAACATATTGATCCAATAGATTCTGACAGTATAGGCTCAGCATACACTATGCTTGCTAAAAGTATTCACTCAAACATCCAAACCATGCAATTCAGGTGTTTCAATCACTTCAGTCGCCACAGGTGTACAACATCAAGAACCTAGGCACGCACACTGCTTCTATAAAAGTTTAAGAATGAGCATTTTTAGGAGCTACTGAATTCTAGTGTGCTACCATGATAGGACGAAACCTGTGCAACAAGTTTAGTTTTTCCAGTTGTGAAATTTCCTTGGTACTAACAACAGCAGCTCAGCCATGAAAGAGTAGGCCACGTGAAATCACAGACCTTGATTAGTGGATGCTGAGATGCATAGTCCACAACTTTCTCCAGAGTCTACAGACTTCCAAACGTAGTACTTTGAGATGCCATGGCCGAGCAGTTTAAAGTCTTACATCAGTGAAATGCAAACCATCAGATGCAGTGGCATAAGGCGCACAGCCACAGAGCAGAGGAGACCTCTTCTCTGGATTGACAAAACACAATACTCTTCTCTTTCTGGCAATCTGGTGGAAAAGTCTGGACTTGACAGTTGTCTCACTGCATTGTCAGAAGCTGGAATTGGCCCCTTATTTCCAGTGAAGAGACATTACTACTGGCTTTTTAACTATATGTTAACTGACCCAGTGGAGACAACAGAAATTAAACCTGTAACTAAAGCTAAATCCATACAAATATACAGAGCGCCACTGCCCCAGAAGTAGTTTAGGCTCATTAAATGACATTTCTTGTTGTTAGGACATTGGTCAAATGAAGCTATGGACACACTAAAGGTCTGGATTGGAATGCATTTTCCTAACCACACAAAAATTCTCAGATGATTCTGAAGTGTCTGGATTTGATGTGGAAGTGATGGCAGCAGGAGACGGTTTTGTTGAGTGGTCTGCTTCTGAATGTGAGTAAGACTAAAGAGATGCTGACTGACATCAGATGGAAAAGGACAGCCACACGGCCTTATCATGGGGCAGGTTGTTGATGTGGTGGAGGAGCACAAGTGCCTTGGCACCCACATTGACTGGCTGAAATGGAAGACCACTACAGAGGCTGTATCAATGCAGTAGTGAGCAGGCTCTATTTTCTAAGGTAAGTGCAGTGTACTTTGCTGTGATGTGCTGGAGGAACAGCATCAGAGCTGCTGACAACAACAGCTAGTTTTGCGATTGACTGTCAACTGCACACATTTGAAGTTGTGGACAGGTCACAGAACAATATAGAATGATGTTATCCATCAGGGATAATCCTCACCACCCGCTGAATCACTTACTCAAAAAGCAGTGGAGCATTTTCTCCGACTGACTGATTCAGCTCTGCAACCATTCATACCTCATGCACTGCACTCCTGTAAAGTAGCTAATCATATGTATTTTTGTATTGCCATTTTAAATTGTTCTGAACAGTTCTGAAATGAAAGGTGTAATATTTGTATGAAAGGTGAAACACAATCCTAAGACTGCCATCATTTGGCTGACTGAAAACCTACAATAATGTTTTCTTTGTTGATTTTAAAATATTTCACTTGCTTAATATTAATGCTACTACTATTACTAATGATGATGATGATAAAAATAATATTTAAAATGCAGAAATATGTTAAAAACTTTGATCTTTTGTGTCCATCATAGTTACTTCAGTATATTATGACATGTAGATGAACACAGAAATGTTATGTATTATAAGTCTGAAGGTTTCATTTGAGGCATGAGAGGAGATCCCCAGAGCGTTTGGCATTCTAGCAGTGATAATGAGGCTCATGTCGTCCTATCACTTCTCCAACTCTAACATATGACACCTCTATCACCTTACAGTTCGCCTACACTGGAATCAAAATCCATCTGTCTCTTAATTGCAAAAAAAAGAAAAAAGGAGGAAGGAATCAAAAACAACACGGTTAATGTGATGTTTGTTAAATAGTTCCAAACACTGCACCTCCATTGTCCCTAAAACAAGGTCTGCTACTGCACCATCTGATTTAAACACATTGAAAAAGCTCTCCTCAAAAACTTGAAAAGGCTGCTTCTCATGATATATGAATAAATGTCAGACTTATATCCCTATATCACTCTGATTTTACTGTTTATGCATTGGGATGTTGAGGATCTTGTCACTGATGGATGGAGAGTAGTATATGTGTGTGTTTTACGTCTACAGTACTGAGCAAAAGTCTCATTTATTTATATATGGCTTTCTAAGGACGCAGACCTTCTTGTACATTTTTACAGTTATCCTGAGCAATAGTTACTGAAAGTCTTCCAAAGTTTTTCTTTACATATTGGCTGCCTTTTCTCTCATTTACACTCATTTTCAAGCTTAACAAGGCAGTTGAGTCAAGCCATGAGCCGGTGCTATTAGACTACTTACAAAAGAGCCCATTTTAAGTGATATCTTTAAACCACTTTGCCTCACTGCACCAGTTCCAGAACACATCATTTATTGACATTTTAGTCAAAAACACAAAAGTTTACATAACACAGTTTGGGAGGAATACATAGTATGGGTTTGATGGATAATGGTATTTTTACAAGGTAATTCACAAAGAGCTATTAGCTGACAACATATATCTGGGTATGGCTTGCAGTGTGTCCTTAAAAAACACTTGAGGACAAAAGATGTGAAAAAATGATCAACAGTAGATGAACAGTACTTGAAAGTCATATCCTAAAGAAATAGAAAAAAAATCAAAAACCTGACATAAGACCTGAGAGATACATCCACGGTTCACCTAACCATCATCAAAACAGGTGATAGTTCCAGGTTTGAAATGTTTGGATCAAATCATTTTCAGGAGGTCAGGAGAGCGGTACAACAGTGAGTGAAAAACATGTCCAGGATCTGCCTGCCGATGCATTTGAGCCAGTGCTGTTGAGGGACTTGTCAAAATTGATGGAATTATGAACGCATACTATCTGAATAGCTTCAGATAGGCAGCAGCTTAAAGTTTCAGCATGGTAGGTTTTTAAAGTGTTTTTAAGCACTTTATATTCTGTCTGTGCTACATAATGCATCATATATACAGGTTTGCAGTGTCTGTACTGTGAGGACCACAACAGATTTTATTCAGCTCAGGCTTACATCTTTTTTAAACATATTAAATGTATTTATTTAAATAAATAGCATTCGAATTCAAATACTTGAGCAGTGTGTGCCATGTTTGTATCTACAGGGTATGAATAATTAATGTGGTGTGTTAGTAAAACAGCTGGTTAAACTCTGCATTTGGACAACCCAGCGATTTCTTAGAGATGTTATTCTGTGTTTTACCCACAAATATGAAGCGCCTTGAGGCGACTTTTGTTGTGATTTGGCGCTATATAAATAAAATTGAATTGAATTGAATTGAAATACTATAATAATGCACAAAAACATAGCTGTGAACTGCTTGCCTCTGAGCCTGACATGCTATGAGCTATACACCCTGCAGAGGGCTCTGTTATCAGTCGGTGTTAATTCTGCTTCCAGAGACAATAGACAAAATGCTGCTGAACAATAACGTAAAGAATGAATGATGGATGAAAGGAGAAAGATTTGGCATGTTTTAACTGGTGTCTATTTTTACATGCTTGCCTTGTGTGCCCTGATGCAACTGCTGGACAAAAAAAACATAATCAGTAATGGATTAGTTTCCCCAGAGCTCACGCCTCAATATTATTAAACAAGAATCCAACACGAGGCAGACAACCTGGACAGAAGAGCTATCGCAAGGAGCCTGGAGAACTATTCCTGAAGACTACTTAAAGAAATTAAACAGACGCTTATGTTCATGCTGCTTTGATGACACTTGGGCTGCTGAAGAATAAATGTCATCATCACAGATATTGACCTTGAAGCTCATTAGATTATACTCTGTTTTTGCTTTATAAATAATTTCCGTTATGCTGCACATATTTCCCATTTTTCCAGCAGAAATGGAGGAAATGTGGGGTCGCACTGTATGTTTAATCATGTGGGAGTGCGGCTGAAGTGTTAATTATAAATTATAAGGTCTCTCTGGTAATATCTGTTATTATGTTCACCTGTCCAAAGACTGCAGAAGGAAATAAGGGACAAGACAATTGTTAACCTAACAGATGGTTTAGCTGCATGGTCTCTGAAACAGAAGAAAAAGAAAAAACAAAAAAATGTAACCTTTCTAAAAGTTATCTGGGACATTTTGTTGTTTCAATTTCCCTAAATTGTACAGCTCAGAGGAGAATGATAAAATAGTGTTTGAATGACACTTTCAAGCATTATTTTATTGTATGAATGATGCCCTGACCCTAGCACAAGAGAAGCCTAAGCAAGACTGATAAATGCCCTCAAATTAGAGTATTACTGGTGTGATGTTGTACAGCTCAGGACTAGGGATTGGTCACTGTATTCTCTATTCTAGTGGTAGTGGTCTTCCTTTTCATCTCTACTAAATAAGGTGAAGAAGCTGGTATTGGATAGTTGCCTCTTTAGTAGAAAAGTAAAAGAATTAGCTAACAAAATATTCTTCTGACAATACCTGAGATTTCTTAGTTAGAAACAAGCACTACTTGCTCAGAAACTCAGAAAGATCAATTGGAGAAAAAGACTCAATGGTACTAAGAGTAGCTGTAGATAATGTTACAACTGTGAGATGACTATAAGTCATTTTTTCCTCTAATGGTTAAAACTTTATTTGTGAAGAAGTTCATGAAGTCATTACTAGTTAACGTTAAAGGGATGGTTGGCTCAACAGAGCTCTGACTGTTTGTCAGCCTGGCTACAGAGCTGAAGAGAAACCTGGGGTTGTTCTTATTTTCTTCAATCAGTGACAAATAGTAAGATGTTCTGGCTTTGCGGAGGGCTTTCTTATAAAGCAGCAAACTATTTCTCCAGGCTAAATGATGATCCTCTAAATTTGTGACACGCCATTTCCTCTCCATTTATCTGCTTTAAGCTACGCAGTGATGCCAACTCCTCAGGAAGGAAAATCGCTATTGGCTGTCCTAAAAGTTGCTAAATAACGTCATTGAATATTTTGCATAATTGGTTATGCTTATGTAATTGTAACATATGTTGTAGGAGAGAGAAATAACATTGTGAAAGAGACATAAAGTGAGTAAAAATGTATTTAGAATATATTTAGAACTACAAATTAAATTCTTTTAGCAGTTATTGTTTTCTTTAATGTCACAATTCCAACCCTGCTCCTTTATCCGGGCTTGGTGCTGGCAAAAGTGACCCGAAGCAGGCACTCTGGTGGAGTTACGTTTTGTGTGTGTCTGTGTGTTTAAGTAGTTTTAAACCTTGTGATCTAAAAAAAGTAAGAGTAAAAGAAGAACTGACTGCGTTACAGTCAGGACGGGAGCAGCGGCTTCGCTCATGCGTGATTCATTTGCAGTTTGGACACGTTGGGGTCAGCATCTCCTGCTCTGACAGCAGCTGAGGGGGTCCAAAAACTTGCTAAATATAGCGACAAAGTCGCTAAGTTAGCAACACTGAAGCTACGTTTTTGAGAATTATACCATGAATTAGGGCTGGGTGATATTTCGAGTTTTTTAAAAATATCGATATATTTTTATACGAGATATAAGATGTGACAATATCCTTTATATCGATATATACGTTATAATTATAGTTGTGGAGCCACAAGTTTGCCTCTCTTTCGTCCACTTTTGTCTCTACGCAACGTTACTCGGCCTCGCCTCTCCTTCACTGAACACAACTCCCCCTCCTCCCCCATCGCTTCACCTGCAGGTAGCGACAAGATGGACACGGCAAATCTCCGTTAACGAGTTACTGCGCATCGCTCCGTGCGTGGGGCTGGACGGCGTCAACGTGCTAACGAGCTAACCACGCTAATGAGCTAACCACGCTAACGAGCTAACCACGCTAACGCCATGCAGCCCACAGGGGCTGCACAGCCTAAAATCCTTTCATTTTCTCAAAAGTTGACAGCGCACCTTATGTATGAATTCTGGTTGTGCTTGATGACCCCGAACCGATTTTATGTGGAGCACGGCGCTCAGCAATCTGTCAAAAAATGTTTGAGTACGACTTTGGTAAACTACGGAGCTGCAGCGCTTGATGGATTGTCGGAGTATTACGGCTGAGCCTCGCGGAGTGATACGTACTGTGCTTCAGCGTAATATTACCGTATTGTGTGTGTATAAGGACCATAAAGGGCACCCGAAGCGGATTTCAAACTCCAGGCTGTCAGTCACGCAGTAGAAGTTGGGAACAGAGCAGCTGTGAAATCTTTGTTATTGTGCTCAGTGTCTGTTAGTTTACATTTTGACTGCACAATTGTGAGCTTTTTGTTATGGACAAAAACAATATACTTTTCTTTTATTTATGGAGCATTATTATTTAATAAATGCTGATCATTTATTTTTGAGTAGTTTTTTTCATGTACATCTACATTGTATGTTAATAAAAGTGCCTGTGTGACATCTGGGACACAGTGTGACTAAGAACTCTCTTTTTGTTCTTACTTTATGGCTTTAAAAAAATATCGAGATATATATCTTATATCGCCATCCAGCTAAAAAATATCGAGATATGAATTTTGGGTCATATCGCCCAGCCCTACCATGAATTCAAGCACTTCTAAATTGCGGCTCTATTTTTCACAGGAGCTACAGTATCCAAAGTCATACATAGTGAAGAAGTAAAATTATTAACAAGACAGTCGACCTTTGTTGGAGTAGCGTTGATTAGAATGACTTGGGGGTGTTGATTCATTTACACTAACATAATCGTCCTGTTGTAACCAGGATTCTGTAAGGGAGAATAAATCAATTTGTTGATGAATTATTAAGTCATATTGCCGGGAAAAGTGGTTAGACACCTAAACAGTTTAAGACTATTTCTGTTTAAGACTATGCTTCCTCCTCACTGTCACACAGCCATCCTGTCTGCTGGGGGTCAGCTAATGAGGTCTACCTTCAGATAGGACAGGTAGTGGGTCAAGGGTGTGAAGCCAAGTCTCCAATTCAGTGATCCTGCAAGTAGGCTACATTTGTTACAAGTATCATTACTGCTAAAGATGGGAGAGGAGTAACTAAACATCTGACACAACGAGCGGAGAGCGCAGGAGGGACAGATGAAGAGGCCATGCTGCTAGAGAGTTGGCTATAAGCTAAGCTAGCGAAACCCTAAAGAAACAGTAAGTGAATACTGTGACTATAATTAGAGTGGTTCAACAGAGAGGGCATGAAGATTACACTATGAAATAAGAAGTTATCTGTAAGTGTTTAATTAATTTCAGACAATGAGCAGAATCAACCCCAAAACGGTTTTCTGTTCCTTTCCCCACTGAAATACAAATTACAATATTGGCTGAGTTTGAATTTTGGAGGATAATTTTGAAAACCTAGCCAACACTCAAAAGCATCCCAGAATATAATGTAAAGAACAACAGAATTTTGTTTCAGTATTACACAAGTGTAAGTTAATTATAAATTGAGTATTTCAGTTGGAGAAAACTTCAAATACATCTACAGTTCCAAAGCGGACAACTTAACCACCGACAAAATGTCAGTAAGTCAGTTTATCGATCTTTTTTATGATGAATAAGCTGTCTGTGCATCTCTTTGTCAGTAAATCCATTCATCTGTTTATCTATTTTGAATCTTCGTTAGCTAGAGGCCTTCTTCACTATGCCAAGGAAGCAGGATAACATTCTGTTCGTAGGAGGGCTGGCTGAGCCATGCTGTTCCTTTTCCATATTTATGACTGAGAGGTGTGCAAGGAATTTCTTCTGCAACCCCTCCCACTTTATTTTTCCATCCATCTGTGCATCCTTCCACAGTACCTGCTGATCACTGGATTTTTCATCCATGCTGAAAAAAACTGACAGTGTGTGGTTTGATTCACCAATCCATGTTGTTATCTTATGTCTTTCATAACATGGGACTTTTTATCTTCAGTGTAACGATCCTAGCAGTCCATCCAGGAGGGATGTGCCTTCATGAGGGTCTTGTATCATTTTGTCTTTATCTCTATCTTTGAGTCAATCAACCTGTGATTGTTGTGCGAGCTGGCTCATGGCTGATCCTTATCTCTTCTGATTCCAAAGAAAAAAACCCTACCTAATGAATGCAAAACCAACCCATTTACCAAAGTGATAACTTCATTCATCAATCAGTCAAAGTTAATAAGAACTGGACCATGACACTCAAAGTCTAATCCTCTTCTTATAAAAAATGGGCAGTGTATAGCTATCTATGCTGCATTTCATTAAAACCAATGAAAACATCTTTCCAATCTTTCCACAATTGTCATCACTAATCATATGGTTCATAACAGATACTTGATTGATAAAATTTAGCGCCTCATTAGCAGTCTGCATTACAGGAAATATGTGTACAGCACAAAGCTGATGTATTATTAAAAAGTTTGAGTTTTTAAGTTACTTGAGGGTTAATGACCAATCAGAGGAGAAGGAAAATAAACATCTCCTATATACAATGAAAGCTGGCTTAGCTATAGAAAAAAATCTTTACGCAATAAAAAATTAAGTCAAAATGAACTTCTCATACATCAGATGGATCTTCTCAGTCAAATCTAGACAACCAGTTGAGGTAAAATGATGACTTTTAAACCTTGTGTTTACTAATGTCTCCAGCTACTCTGATACATTAACACACACAGCATATTAAATACAAACATTTCAAAAAATAGTAAATACAACAATGTTGCCGAGACAGCTGTTATTTTAACTGAAAAGATATACATGAAGTGAGTACATAAGAAACTGACAGTGATAAAGAATGAGAGCGGGTGCTGGGTAATTGTTGATTAGATAGATAAAAGAAAAGGAGAGGGACTTTATGGTGGATTTGATCGTGCTGGGTCTGCATTTGAAAATGGGGATTTTATTGTTATTATTAAACATACTTTCAGAAGTTTGTAGTGCTTTGCAAAGTGCAGGCTTATGTTACTTGCCCTGTTGAAGTCCATGACACCCTTTTGAATGTAATTATTTTGTATTTGTGGTTTTTGATCACACGTTTATTAGATTTTTCACAGAAAACAATACTTATTCAAATGTATTCAAATTGTTTTCCAATTAAATAGTCTGAATGTACCGTACTGTAATGCACACAACAAAGTCATAATCAAATACACTCACAAAATATCCCGTGCCAACATCATGTTGTCAGCATTTTTACCACTTTGACCATTAGATCAGTCTATTGACGTTGAAGGAGAGATATGACATGGCATGACTTTCTATGGTGACAATACACTCCACAACTCTGAGATCCTAGTTTCTAAGTTATAAGTCTGTAAATTTTCAGCCACTGTGAAGTCGACCTTGAGAGCCTTGGTGGAAATAAGCCAGATTTCAATAGATTCTTAACATGAGCCCGCTCTACACCACTACAAAGTACAAACTAACCTCCTTGATGGAGGCGATGAAACTTGGATGAAAAGTGTGCAAGCGATCAGCTGTAACTAACATTTGAATGGGATCATAGTGAGTCCTGCTGGTTTCACAATCTAAATACAACAAAAATAATGTTTCAGTAATACAGTACTCAAGTGTGAAAATAGAAAAATATAATATAGCCCTTACAGTCTATGGATTATTAACAATTTGAGCGCATTTCACTCTTAGTGTTAATATACAGCTGTCACGGGTCTGAACCACACCCTGAATTTATTTAAGAGGACCCAAATGCAGACGCTCGAGGCAGGAATCATGTTTAACAAAAAACAAGCCGTTTATTGGCAAAAACCCCACGAAACAAAAGCAAAACCACTTAGAGGTAACTGAAAACCTAAACCGGGGAAAAACTAAGCAGAGAGATGACCGGACACGGTACATGCAGACGACATGACAATGAACAAAGGAAGACAGAGGACTTACATACACAGAAGGGCAATGAGGGAAGTGGAAACACATGATGAACACAGCTGACACAAATGAACGAGACGCCACAGGGGAAGCAAAACTAAACACACTGAACATGGACCACGAGACTATCAAAATAAAACAGGAAACACAGAGACGTACACTAACACATGAGCTTGATGCAAGAGGAAAGATATAAGAGAGAGGGAGCGAGGGAACACGAGAGAAAGAGAGAGACATGACCGACAGGGGAGACATGGAATGACACACTGGAAGGGGAGACGAGACATTTTCACAAGACATCAGGGAAACGGAAATATAGCTAAACAGCAAAGAGAACTCAATACTCAAAAAATAGAAAACTCAAATATTACAACACACAAGAAACACCATAAACTCAAAGGCTGGGCCAAATGACAACAGCCAATAAATTCTGTTTTATACTGGAGTGTTTCCAAATTTTAAAATGTGAACAAATTCTTTACCACATATTAACTGAAAGACTTACATCTGGTAATATAACGATGTTATCTCATTGGGTCCTGAAGATTCTACAATGCTTGCAACGATCATTGCTATCAGTTTTTGCTTCTTGACAAATTTTATGCAGAGGTAAGAAAAGAATTTACCCCTGAGGCCAAGCTGAGTATGGTTGTAGTTTATCAGGGTTTTCAGTTTGCCTGGGACGAGCAGGTGTGAGACTAAACTTGGGGGACAAATGCATTCCAGTGTGCAAGACACTAAAGATTAAATGACACAGTGGATTTTCTGAGGAGGTGCATAAAGAAGTAGTCTATGGTAATGATAAAAGAGATATGACAAACTGTCTAATCATAGCTGGGTAGAAAGGTACAAAGCTCTTACTGAGATCTGACACAACAACCTGAACTATAAAAGTTTGTTTTCTTAGAAGTTACCTATAGCAATAGTTTTCTTGTTAACTTTGATTTTATATCATTTGTATGTTTGTATGAGCCTGTCTACAAACTACAAGACTGATGAAGGTACACTGACACAAATGTAAAAAATTATAGAGGGCTATTTGCAGGTCTGTTTTTATTGTGAGACTTCACTGCCAGCACTTTGCATGATTTAGAGCTGAAAACAAAAAAGTCATTAATCACGTAAAACTGTCCCTCAGCATAACCCCAAACAGATATAATTTATGTGAACAAACACAGAAAGTTCACATTAGAAAAAACTCTGTGTGTGTGTGTGTGTGTCTTTTTCCTTGAGCGAAGCTGATTATGACAATATCCATGTGATTGTCACAGTGTTTAAAAATGTACTGTAATTCTTCATAAGCAATAATTTTGCCTTGATTTCCAACAGCTGGTGTGTGCACATATGTGTGCAGAAATTGTTTCGGTAGTCAATCAAGTGTTTAGATATGCCTTAGACTCACTTTCCATGTCCACTGCTACAGAAAGAGATGAAGCAAAGCCACAGTTTAAGCAAAATTACAACAGCTGGGTTTTCTTTTGTCTTCACTTTTTAGACCAACACTGCGAAGCTTACCAACTGATAATCCAGGCAAGAGAAATGCTATTTTTAATATTTTTAGAGCCTTGAAGAACCTAAATGCTAACTCTGTGAAAGAACTATCACAGCAGTGAACATGACACAGTCAACTTGAACAGATGTGAGAAATTTCCGTTATTTGTTAGCTGAATAAGACAAAACACAGCCTGAACTCTCTTGGGTAAGCTATCTTGTGATTTCTTTAAGTAGTCTTCAGGAATAGCTCTCCAGACTTCTTGAAGGATATTACAAAGCTCTTCTTTGGATGTTGGCTGCCTTTTGTTCTGTTCTCTGTCAAGATGATGCTACATCGCTTCAGCAATATTGAGGTCACAACTCTGGGGAGGCCTATGTATGACTGACATCGGGCTCCATTGGGTGTTCCTCTACTCAGGTATGCTTTTGGCAGTGTGTTTGGGTTCACTGCCATGCTGAAAAATGAAACTGTTACCAATTAAATGCTTTCCACGTGGTATTGTATGAGAGACCAAAAATCTGACTGGACTAATATTCATACTTCCATTAGTTTAGACAAGTTGCCAACACCACTGGCTGAAAGACTGTCCCAAACGGTAACACTCATCTGTTTGGAGCTCCTGCGTACATACCAACAACAACTTGAATCGAAAACGTAAAATTTTCATTCATCACTCTAAGACCTCTGACAACTGATTTGAAGGTATGTGTAATTTGGCACACCTAAGCCCTTTGTGTTTCTTTTCCTTAAGAATGACATCTCGATCACCCTTTGTTAAGAAATATATTCTTAAACACTTCTTCAGTAGAGAATCAGAGAAGAGAAACACACAGAACTTCTTGCTAGCAAGGGCAGCCTCCAGACTGAGACTCGCACTGAGAAACTGCCCCGGTCTTTATTTATACTTCAGTGGGTGCTTGTGTGTGTGTGTGTGTGTGTGTTGCTGATCAAAGGGTCATATAACATGAAAGCACAAAAGGTACATCCTTGGTCACAAAGAGGGTAGTCTCCCCCACCCTAGATGGTTCACCCTAGATAACACAGTGAAGAAGTCCAGCAGTTCATCTAAACAAAAGGCACTTAGACTAAAACAGACATAGCTACGTTAAAACAATAAAACAAGGTACGACCTCTTCCCATGCTCCCAGGATGTAGTTGTGCATTCCTGGAATGCACACCAAGCCTTTTGCAGCCTGCTAGAGATCACACATCCTGTCACTACACAATTGATTATACGCCTCTAAGCATACATGGTTAAATATTTCCTAATACAAATAACTGCATGCAGTATTCTACCATATTCGAACTTATATCACTGAAAGATTATACTGACTAATAAGTACAATTTTCCATTGACACCCTTCTACATTAGATGGCTTGGTGATGGGCCAGCTGCATTTCTCAGGTCCTGAATCAGGTCTTCTCTGGTTATTTTCCTATTTCCTATAGTAATGGTGAATGTACTAGTTCTTACATAGAGCTTTTTTACTCTACTGGAGTGCTGAAAGCACTTTGTGCAACTTATCACATTCACCCATTGATAGAATAATTTCTATGGTTTCTCTATGTACAGTAAGTGCTTTTTATCTAACATTCACACACATTCATGCTGCGACGGATCTATCAGAGAACAACTTGGGAATCACTCTGTTTGCACGTTCTATTTTATCTTTGCCATTTTTATAGCTAAAAATAGAAAAAAAATATATGTTTTTGTGACAACGTATTTGTAATAATATGCCTTTAAAACGAATTCTGTGGTAAGCTGTGTCTTGTTTTTAGCTACAAAACGGGTTTATTCCCTGAGTTGGGTGACTTTTTTATGTTCCAATGCCAGTTTGAAGTGGTTTAATAAACAAACAAACAACAAAAAACCCCATTCCTCTGTACATTATCTGTTTTCATTCATTTTCAAAGAAAACTTTGAAAGAACTTTTTAAAGCTTTCAGAACTATTGTACTATTGTACAGCACTTTGGTCAACGCTCCTGTTGTAATTAAATGTGCTATATAAATAATTAAACTATTAAACTATTGTTCAAGACCACTTTAAGAAATTCCATGAAAGTCTGGCTCCTGGGATGCAAAATATACAGAAAATGAAGCGTGGCCTGAGACTTTTGCATGGTAGCATAGGTAAGAGAAAGCCTCTCTTTTGAGCTCACAGCAAAGAAAAATCCATCCACATTTTACATAAAATTAGACCACGCCTCTACTTGATGAGGCTCTCAGATTTTTCACATGGCTTTATTATTAGCTTTGTCCATGAGCAGACTGAGCTTTTAAAAAGTGATTGTATACTGTAGACTATGTACCACAGACCATAATGACACTTGTTTCTGCCAACCAGTGCCGTATATCACTGAATTAACGCTGACATGTACAGTGGTTTGCAAAAGTATTGGGCCCCCTTGAACTTTCCCACATTTTGTCACATTACAGC
>NW_024582798.1:339348-354176 GCF_018398535.1 Haplochromis burtoni
TCCCAATATTCTCTTAGACAACCTCTGAGGCCGTCACAGAGCAGCTGTATTTGTACTGACATTAGATTACACACAGGTGCACTCTATTTAGTCATTAGCACTCATCAGGCAACGTCTATGTGCAACTGACTGCACTCAGACCGAAGGGGGCGGAATAATTACGCACACCCCACTTTGCAGTTATTTATTTGTAAAACATGTTTGGAATCATGATTTTCGTTCCACTTCTCACGTGTGCACCACTTTGTGTTGGTCTTTCACCTGGAATTCCAATAACATTGATTCATGTTTGTTGCTGTAATGTGACAAAATGTGGGAAAGTTCAAAGGGGCCGAATACTTTTGCAAGCCACTGTATTTGTACAAAGAATTACTTTTAATTTAACTTTTAATTAACATTTAAGATCAGGTCTGAGCTGCTCCTGTGCTAGCTTATACATACTTCTTTATCCAGTTACAGAGCAGCAGATTATGATATGCCAACTTTATATAGTATTCTTTACAATATACAGTAAAGAACATTCAGGGAACTGTTGTGACTTGACGCTATATAAATAAATTGAATTGAATTAAATTGTCTTAATGTCATTATTTCTCCAAATGTTTACTATGATTTCATTGTAATTCTTGCTTTTGAGCTTCTTGTTTTGTTATGAATCCTTCAGCCAGAACAAAGCACATCATCTCTCCCTGGCAGCTAGTTATCTGCCTTACGTACCACAAGGGAGGACAGCTACACTGATTACTTTATTATAACAACATTTCCTTGTCGTCAAACCAGCTGACATCCACTCAACATCTGCATAAAGAGAGGTGACTGTGTGATGGCGTTAAACCAACAGCTACAGATGACCTCACATGACCTCATAATGTTGTTATGGTAACGTCAGCCTTAAGACAGCTCTCTATTTCATTATTTATAAGGTCTCATTCACTGACTCGCTGTGTGAAAGTGTGTCTGTAAGCGTTTGTTTCTCAAAATGATAACAAGTATGTGGATACACACAGCCATTTAAATAACTGAAGCCAGCCTTCGATTTTCCTCTTCTTCTCCTTTTGATCTCTCTTTTCTTCCTATGTGTCCAATGATATGCAGGAGTTTTACCTCCACTAAGTTTGGACACTCAGGACTCTTTCCAGCTCTTCTTCCATTTTCATATTTTGGGGAGGGTAAGACAGTGATACTCTGGTTAGCACTGTTGCTGATAACATTCCACTCATCCAGCTGCTGTCCTGTTCGGCTGCTAGTTTGTTCTTCACACCACTTCCACCTTCTTACACTGACATTGAGTTTGATTGCTCTAGTCCAATCCTCTTCATGCCTTGAACCCAATCACGCTTCGCTCTGCGTACGTAAAAATCTCACTGCTATTCTGTCATTCTGCCTTTCAGATTCTCATTCATTCAACCAACTTTTCCCAATCTCCAACTCATCCTGGTCACTCAGAGCTCCATCCAAGCCTCTCTCTTCATCTTCACCACCACCAACGCCAAACAGGTTAACTGAGCTGAACAAGTCATGTTGAGTTTTTCAAAAAATCTCCCCTTATTGAGATAACATCATGGTGACATTGGTCAGTCTAATTTCAAATTATTTTCCCTCAATCAGTGAGAAGTGTTTGCAACAAATAGCCACTTAAATCTGACGTTACCTCCTTAGCAGTTAGTAAGTAGTTAAATCACAGATGGTTATGGTCCCTCATGGAGTCTTAATATTTTTTTATGAAGTCGCCATCATTGTTTTTATCGTCTCCTAACGATGGAATGTGATAGTCTGGAGCCTCAACCATATTTGTCTTCAGTAAAAAAACCCAAAATCAATATGAGACCAGTGTGTCATCATACTGCGAGTATTTACTGCTGTATCAACATAACTGAACATAATCTAGGCAAAAGCACCAATCCCCCAATGAACTATACAGTGATTAAACTCATGCTGAAAAATTATGCTCAGTTGCAAAATAGGAAAAAGAACAAGAAATATTTTGCCTTCAAGGAACTCTGTGTGGTTATGTGTGTAACTGTTATGGCTAAAACAGCAGCCAGTGAAGGCAGCATCTCTCTAGATTCTGAGAAAGTTGATGATTTGCTGATGCAACTAGATCTGCTCCTCTGGTGTGCATTCCATATTTGTAAGTGAAAATAAGAGAGAGGGGATAAAGTGGGATGCGTTTGTGTCCTCTCTGTGTGTGTGTGTGTGTTTGTGTGGGTCTGCAGGGTATGATCACAGATAATCTTTCCCAGTGTCCGCACACTGGCTCTATCAAACACACTCACAGTCTATGTGTATATGGCCAGATGCTGAAACCAGATGCTTTCCTTCAGACTGCAGGCGCCTAAGATAGTGACAGAGAGCGGACATAAGCAAGGTTATCGCACATAGTTTCACTAATACACAAACATGCACAGTATATAATATCACAGGTGGACACCCAGGTGATATTTGGTCCTCAGTGATATATCACTGCTTTAATAGAAAAAAGCACTACTGACCTGATATGCTTTTCAGGCATTTAAAGTTGAAGAGAAATTTGAGGTTCAACTACAGACTGGTGAAAAAGCAAATCCTCAGTTACATATAAATAGTTAACAAGATAAATTGCATCAGATTAAAACATACCATTTGTGCGAGCTGTCTGTACGCTGCATGCATGTCTACACCTTTCATTTCCTTTGTATTATTGTACAGTCTGTACCTTATAATTTAAAGCCACTTGAGGCAACTGCTGTTGTGATTTGGTGCAATATAAATAAAACTGACTTGGACTGAATTAAATTCTGTACTGTGAAGAATTGTAAAGTATTATTACTTCTGTATTTAAAAAAAATATCTACTGTGTTATCAACAAATTATTTATTATTAGCTGACATTTACAAGGGAAATGAAACAACACAACACCTGTGACAATACCTTTAAACATAAAACTGTGAAAACTGCTCAGAAAATATTAAACGTAAAAATACTTTTTCTGCACCAAAATACCTCGTTAGTGTTAAATTGATTGATAGTTATTGCTTTGTATGTTTAAGGTTAAGGTCATTTTGCATACTTTTAACTTGAAAAATATTATGTTTATTGTCCAGTATTTAGCAATTCTGATTCCATTATCAATATCACTTATCGATTCTGACCGGATTCTCATTGGCTCAGCTTTGAGTCAACACCATCACTAAGCAGGATATCACCGCTACTCTCCTCTGACACTTGCCCTACAATCAGCTGATTGTAGGGCAAGTGCAAGGGAACCGATGAGCAGGACTGATAGACAAGCATACTAAAGAGTCGAAGGAACTGGAATACTGGGAACCAGTTACCGAATCCCATCCCTAATGTCCAGCATTATATTCTATAATTCATATGTTTGCATTAGCTGTCCTGTGTGGATCATGAAGTATATTAAAATATCGTAATAACCCCCAGCTGAATTCAAAGGCTTGAGCACTGTGTGACATGGTTAACTGTTGATGTCTACAGGGTGGACTGTTGGCAAAGAGACTGAATTCAGTGAAACATGTGACTTCTCAGACATGTTAATTTGAACATGGTAGCTGAGTCTGCACCTTGTCAACTTGCCTGTTTTATTAGATAGGAGCTGCTGTCTCTTCGCCATCATCAGAGCTTTTCCACACATGTTGGCCAAACTAGCTAGCAAACTAGCTAGCAAGGGGAAAGTCGTCCTTTATGATGGGAAATCACTGAAGCTCGTTTACTTGCTAAAGCTGTGTCTTTACACAGTGCCCAAGTTGTAACAGATCTCAGACCAGTGAAAACAGAACCAACTGCAGCCTGCCTTGTTTGTTAGTCTCCCATTAGCTACAGTTTCCTATGTGTACGAAATAAGTGGAGCTGTCAGTGACAATAGCTGACTCAGCCACAGGATGACTGCAAACAGGTGAGGAGCTTTATGAAAGTGCTGTCTGACATGAAAGGAGGGAGTTTGCTTTACTATGGTGCGTTTTAATTTATGCCTGTCTTTAGATTTGCTTGATCTGACAGAATGCCACTCTTATATAGTAACTGCTGTAAGCCACTAAAAGAAACTGAGAATAAAACTAATGAAATCAAGTTAACCAAAACAACCGCAGCCAAAGATACATTATTAAGTAAAATCAAATGAAAAAATCACAGTAGTTAATGCCTCAGGACTGTGGTCACATGGTCGGCTCAAGAAAGCTAACAGAATCATGTCTTCTTGGAAAAACGTGGGTCCAGTAATAATAATTTTGATGTAACTGTTGCATAGGACTTGTAACAACAGCTCAATAGTAATCACAATACAACTTAGTGACTTTAGCCTGCACAAAGATAAACATAGCAGACTGAATAATTTTGCTATAAACAAACTCTGTGATAAAACTGGACTAAATTAACTTGTATCATTAATACTAACATGAAATAGCTCTTCAAGGCAGAAATCATTTAGAAAGTATTCTAGGAGATGAACAGTATTTCCTGCAGGCTAGCACACAGCTAGTTTCCTATTTTCATCAACAACAGGGACACTGGCCACTCCTAAAATGTTTTCTGTCTCTCTGATAGGTTTAGATTGGCTTTTCGATATCTTCAACATCTCTTTGGAGCTACCAAAAGCAAGTTCAGCACTTGGAAACAATTCCAGACATTTTATCTGCTTAACTTATTATGAAATAATGGATCATTTGTCCAGTTAGTTCGAGGCTCTAAAGATGAGGTTCAAACACTTGTTACTATACAACCACCATGCTTCCCACTGGTGACGTCGGTGCAAATATTTGTACTTTGTGCTCATTACATTTTCAAAATGGGTTTGTTACGTTTGGTTTAAGGCATTGGAGGGGAGTTATTTTTTCACATCCCTGTGGGCCATTGAACTGATTTGAGCCTAAACAGTCATGCATAACAGGCAATCCTATTTGTGTATTAATCACAGGGGGATGTTGCATAAAACCTGTGTGCAATAGTCAGGGGTTACATTGTGCCATTGTTTTGTTTTTCCTTGTTTTTGGCACAACACAGTATTTCAGCATCTAGCTAGCCATACAGAAGACGAGCGAGTATAAAGGGAGTGATGTTTTTTAAGTTAAAGCTAATTTCAAATGCAACATTTCTATCAGTTACACACCAGCAAACACAAACTGTTTGTGTGCGGTTTGTCTCACAGTGTGCTGCAGCTAAAGGTCCAGCTGCTGTATTTCACAGGGAGAGAAAAGAAAGAGAGCTAACTTCACTCAGAGATGGAGAAAGATAAGAAGACAGGACAGGAGAGGAAGAAGGGACGTTAGATTTAAAGTTAAGGATTGCTCAGTGGGGTTTGATAAACTGGAAATTTTAAGCTTACATGCAAGTCCTATTATTAATAAAACTGATACAACTCCTGCTGTCAGACCTGCAGTTGTCAGGATTGTGATATGCTCCTCTGTCTCATAGTTAGGGATGGGTACTGGTATCGGCTCTGATATAAACGGTAGTAACCAGACCGAAAAGCAGCGCACATTTCGGTGCTTTATTTTGGTGCTTTTTTTTTTCCTGAGATGTCACACACTTTAGATTCTAGCCAATCATTTTACGTTTCCGAGGATAGTAGGCGGGCCCAGGTACGTACGTTCTTTTAGAGCAGAGCTACAGATTAAAAATGCCCAAGGCGAAGCGGTCAAAGTCTGGCTGTACTTCACAGCAAAAGATGCAAACTCAGCAGCCTGCAACAAGTGCTTTAAGCTGATACTGTGCAAAGGAGGTAACTCCTCAAATCTGATGAAACACCTGAGTGATACCATATATGCCCTATAGCTGCAGAAAAGACTAACATTGTTATCTTTTTACAAAAAACAGCTAAACATGAGAGGTTTTTGGACAAAGTTTGTGTTTTCCATTCTTTAAGCACCGGTTCCAGCCAAAGGAGGTATGCTGTATCAACAGAAAAGGCTAACTTGGTTATCATTTTGCAGAAAAAAAGAGACTTCTAAAAATAAAAGCATAAGAGGTTTTTAGACAAAGTTTGTGTTCTCCATTCTTTAAGTACGGTGGCCCCTAGGGACAAAGCACGTACAAACTCCAAAACACTTGCAAACTCCAAAACACAACGGAAGTGCTCCAGGACGCTAGGGGCAGTGTTGAGCTCAATTTGCAAAATAAACGGCAAGTTTGTCTGTATGGGACGGTCTAGTCTCCGTCGCGCTTCCCAGGTTGCCTAGCAACCATGATACTAACCCCTGGAAACGTGTCATACAACTTTGTTTGACAGAACTGAAGGAGAATATATTTTGTTAATTTGTTTGTTTGTTTCTACAAGAGCTTTGTGTGATTTGATAAGTATCTGAGGCTGAGACCACAGGACTAGCTAGCCATACAGAAGCGAGCGAGTATAAAGGGAGTGATTTTTTTAGTTAAGCTAATTTCAAATGCAACATTTCTATCAGCTCAACAAACACCAGCAAACACAAACTGTTTGTGTGCGGTTTGTCTCACAGTGTGCTGCAGCTAAAGGTCCAGCTGCTGTATTTCACAGGGAGAGAAAAGAAAGAGAGCTAACTTCACTCAGAGATGGAGAAAGATAAGAAGACAGGACAGGAGAGGAAGAAGGGACGTTAGATTTAAAGTTAAGGATTGCTCAGTGGGGTTTGATAAACTGGAAATTTTAAGCTTACATGCAAGTCCTATTATTAATAAAACTGATACAACTCCTGCTGTCAGACCTGCAGTTGTCAGGATTGTGATATGCTCCTCTGTCTCATAGTTAGGGATGGGTACTGGTATCGGCTCTGATATAAACGGTAGTAACCAGACCGAAAAGCAGCGCACATTTCGGTGCTTTATTTTGGTGCTTTTTTTTTTCCTGAGATGTCACACACTTTAGATTCTAGCCAATCATTTTACGTTTCCGAGGATAGTAGGCGGGCCCAGGTACGTACGTTCTTTTAGAGCAGAGCTACAGATTAAAAATGCCCAAGGCGAAGCGGTCAAAGTCTGGCTGTACTTCACAGCAAAAGATGCAAACTCAGCAGCCTGCAACAAGTGCTTTAAGCTGATACTGTGCAAAGGAGGTAACTCCTCAAATCTGATGAAACACCTGAGTGATACCATATATGCCCTATAGCTGCAGAAAAGACTAACATTGTTATCTTTTTACAAAAAACAGCTAAACATGAGAGGTTTTTGGACAAAGTTTGTGTTTTCCATTGTTTAAGCACCGGTTCCAACCAAAGGAGGTATGTTGTATCAACAGAAAAGGCTAACTTGGTTATCATTTTGCAGAAAAAAAGAGACTTCTAAAAATAAAAGCATAAGAGGTTTTTAGACAAAGTTTGTGTTCTCCATTCTTTAAGTACGGTGGCCCCTAGGACAAAGCACGTACAAACTCCAAAACACTTGCAAACTCCAAAACACAACGGAAGTGCTCCAGGACGCTAGGGGCAGTGTTGAGCTCGATTTGCAAAATAAACGGCAAGTTTGTCTGTATGGGACGGTCTAGTCTCCGTCGCGCTTCCCAGGTTGCCTAGCAACCATGATACTAACCGCTGGAAACGTGTCATACAACTTTGTTTGACAGAAATGAAGGAGAACATATTTTGTTAATTTGTTTGTTTGTTTCTACAAGAGCTTTGTGTGATTTGATAAGTATCTGAGGCTGAGACCACAGGACTGTAAAACATGATTGTTGGGCTTCATTTCTGTACTGAACAGTCATTTAAGATTAGCTAGTAAATAACAATTAGCTGATGTTGTTCATGAGACTAAAGTCATATCACTTTGGTAATGTAAATATAATATGGCCAATATTATATTAATCATACAGCTTTAGGTTATCCTTTTCAGGGTCGCTGGAGCCTATCCCAGCTGTCATAGGGCGAAAGGCGGGTACACCCTGGACAGGTCGCCAGTCTGTCGCAGGGCTAACACATAGGGACAGACAACCATTCACATTCACACCTAGTGACAATTTGGATTATCCAATTAACCTATCCCCACAAGCTGCATGTCTTTGGACGGTGGGAGGAAGCCGGAGTACCCGGAGAGAACCCACGCAAACACGGGGAGAACATGCAAACTCCACACAGAAAGACCCCGGCCTGATGGTGGAATTGAACTCAGGACCTTCTTGCTGTGCGGCAACAGTGCTAACCACCGTGCCACCGTGCTGCCCTTTTATATTATAGTTATTATATTAATCATTATTAGCTATTACAGCAGTGAACATGAACTCTGTGTCAGCCTCAGTACAGATTCAAGTTGCAGTTATTTATATGTCTTATCACCTTAAATCTTCACTCAAAGACAAGTGTCTTTGACAGTGCATATATAGGTGTATCATATATAAGAGACAAATGTTGTTCCTTCAGTATGTTGGCATTACTAAATTTGGCTCAATGCTTACATATATGTGTAAAAAGCAAATGTAGGAGCTGTGATAACTGTGTCTGATAGAATGAAGAGTAGACTGATATATGAAATATTCCTTTATTGGGTGAGAAAATCAGACCATGTCATAACTGCTTTAAGTCACACAGAATAGATATCAGAGCCTTAAACAGGCTGACTTCTGCTAAATGGGTCAAACTGGGCAGAAAGTCTACAAACACATAACATCCTTATAGAATATGATGTAACACTATAGATCAACTTAGCTCAGAATATATAAAGCATATAAACAGTTACAGCAATATGATGCAACAAACACAGCAGCTACTGATCCAAAATACTCAAAGCTTCATAGAACTGAAACAACATTTATTTTAGCTCCATTCTGCTGCTGATACAGACTTTAGGTTTCTGAACATTAAACTTGTTGCTGCCTTTCATAGTGTGTAACTTGAAGGCCCTGAGTACTTTCTCCCACACTGGAAACACTGGGATGATCACATTATTTGAACATTACCTAATAAGACTGATTCAGCACAGACAGTTATGTTAAACTTTCCTAGCAGTCCTTCACAAACAGGGAACAGTCTGTCTATTCTCTCCATCTGTCAGCTGCTGCTGGCTCTTCCTCCTCCTCTTCCTCACACACTGCTGAGTTTGTCCTGGTGGATCATCAGGGGTGCAAAGCCTCACAGATGATGTGCAGCAGTGGGTCCCTCAGTCTGTCCTCACTCTGGACACTTGCAGTCGTCACACATGGAAATCAAATGTGTGATAAGCTGCAGGATTCAAACACAAGTGTAACTTATAAACACATGTTCATACTTTTATTCCACAATCAGAGAGAAAGAAACAGAGAGAGAGTGCAGGACAGACAGACAGGTGACAGTCTCAGGTGTACACTGCTACAAAACAGCACAAAAGAAGGAGGATTTAGTGTTTGTGTTATTACGAAACAAGAAGAGTTCCCAGATGGTACAGTGGACACATGTGTGACTCCTGTGATTAAAGCATCTTTCTTTCAGCTTAACGAGTGAACCGTCAGCTCGTTCAAACACACGTTAAAGTCCGTTTGGCTCGACACCACCGAACAGAGGCAGCAATATAACACAGCTAACATTAACAGTGCAGTGAATCCTGCTTGTGCCGTGATATTCAGGACTGCAATCGAGCAGCATCACTGACTTTCAGCTTGTTGTGTTTGTGGATATATGACTGACTTTAATTATCCATAAAATCATCACATTCTCTGTAAGATTAAGGTCGACTATTGAACGGCGCATATTTTAAAGTAAAGGCTTTAAAACCAAGTTAGTACAAACATCGCTAATGTCACATAACTTTGCCGACATGTGGCCAACAGTAATGTTTTAATGTTCTTCGTTATTAAACATTTGCACATAAATAAGTGACATAATATTCAGTACTTACTTCTGAAAGTTTACTCTTCGGCGGCTCCGCTTCCGCCGTTTTTTTCGGCAAAATTATCCACACCACCACCGCGCTATGAAATCTGGGATATGTTGGGCCCATCCTTAAAATTCAGGGAAATTAAGGACGCATTTGAGGGCCGCATTTCGAGCAGCCTTTGAATTGGGACAGCCTTCGTCGTGTCGCTGTGCCGTAATCGGCCTTAAAATGCGGCCTTTAAGGCTGCAGACCCTGAATTGGGATACAGCCCAAATCCGGTCATTGGTACTTCCTGGCTTGTGTAGTTACTAGGTAACAAAAGCTCAACACTGCCCCTAGCGTCCTGGAGCACTTCCGTTGTGTTTTGGAATTTGCATGTGTTTTGGAGTTTGCAAGTGTTTTGGAGTTTGCAAGTGTTTTGGAGTTTGCACGTGTTTTGGATTTGTTTGCAAGTGTTTTGGAGTTTGT
Organism: Haplochromis burtoni; assembly: GCF_018398535.1. NCBI lineage: Eukaryota > Metazoa > Chordata > Actinopteri > Cichliformes > Cichlidae > Haplochromis > Haplochromis burtoni. The sequence goes on from NW_024582798.1 coordinate 349,561, forward strand.
ATGTGTTTTGGAGTTTGTATGTGTTTTGGAGTTTAGTGTTTTGGAGTTTTGCAAGTGTTTTTAGTTTGTATGTAGTGTTTGGATTTTGCAAGTGTTTGTCAAGTGTTTTGGAGTTTACGTGTTTTGGATTTTGCATGTTTGTGTTTTGTGTTTGCAAGTGTTTTGTTAGTTTTGGAGTTTGCAAGTGTTTTGGAGTTTGCAAGTGTTTTGGAGTTTGTACGTGTTTTGGAGTTTGTACGTGTTTTGGATTTGCAAGTGTTTTGGAGTTTGTACGTGTTTTGGAGTTTGCAAGTGTTTTGTATAGTTTTGGTGTTTGCAAGTGTTTTGTATTTTTGGTGTTTGCAAGTGTTTTGGAGTTTGCAAGTGTTTTGGAGTTTGTACGTGTTTTGGAGTTTGACGTGTTTTGGATTTTGCAAGTGTTTTGGAGTTTGTACGTGTTTTGGAGTTTGCAAGTGTTTATAGTTTTGGTGTTTGCAAGTGTTTTGGAGTTAGTGTTTGGTGTTTGCAAGTTGTTTTGGAGTTTGCAAGTGTTTTGGAGTTTGTACGTGTTTTGGAGTTTTCAAGTGTTTTGGAGTTTGTACGTGTTTTGTATAGTTTTGGAGTTTGTACGTGTTTTGGAGTTTGCAAGTGTTTTGGAGTTTGTACGTGTTTTGGAGTTTGTACGTGTTTTGGAGTTTGCTAGTGTTTTGTATAGTTTTGGTGTTTGCAAGTGTTTTGTATAGTTTTGGTGTTTGCAAGTGTTTTGTTTGGTGTTTTGGAGTTTGTACGTGTTTTGGAGTTTGCAAGTGTTTTGTATAGTTTTGGTGTTTGCAAGTGTTTTGTATAGTTTTGGTGTTTGCAAGTGTTTTGGAGTTTTGTACGTGTTTTGGAGTTTGCAAGTGTTTTGGAGTTTGTACGTGTTTTGGAGTTTGCATGTGTTTTTAGTTTGCAAGTATTTTGCATGTGTTTTTTAGTTTGCAAGTGTTTTGGAGTTTTAAGTGTTTTGGAGTTTGCTTGTATGTTTTGGTGTTTGCAAGTGTTTTGGAGTTTGCAAGTGTTTTGGAGTTTGCAAGTGTTTTGGAGTTTGTACGTGTTTTGGAGTTTGCAAGTGTTTTGTATAGTTTTGGTGTTTGCAAGTGTTTTGTATATTTTGGTGTTTGTTTTGGAGTTTGCAAGTGTTTTGGAGTTTGTACGTGTTTTGGAGTTTGTAGTTTTGGTGTTTGCAAGTGTTTTGGAGTTTGTACGTGTTTTGGAGTTTGTACGTGTTTTGTATAGTTTTGGTGCAAGTGTTTTGTATAGTTTTGGTGTTTGCAAGTGTTTTGGAGTTTGTACGTGTTTTGGAGTTTGCAAGTGTTTTGTATAGTTTTGGTGTTTGCAAGTGTTTTGGAGTTTGTACGTGTTTTGGAGTTTGCAAGTGTTTTGTATAGTTTTGGAGTTTACAGTGTTTTGTATAGTTTTGGAGTTTGTACGTGTTTTGGAGTTTGTTGTACGTGTTTTGGAGTTTGCAAGTGTTTTGGAGTTTACAAGTGTTTTGGAGTTTGTACGTGTTTTGTATAGTTTTGGAGTTTGCAAGTGTTTTGTATAGTTTTGGTGTTTGCAAGTGTTTTGTATAGTTTTGGTGTTTGCAAGTGTTTTGGAGTTGTACGTTTTGGAGTTGAATGATTGGAAGATTGATGTTTGGATTTCAAAGATGTTATTGGAAAGTTTGTAAACCGTGTACTTTGTTGAGTTTGCAAGTGTAATTAATTATATAGCACTTTTGTGTTTTGGAATTTTGTGTTTTTGGATTTCAAGTGTTTTGGAGTTTGCAAGTGTTTTGTTTTGGATTTGTAACGTGTTTTGGAATTTGTAAGTGTTTTGGAATTTGTACGTGTTTTGGAATTTGTACGTGTTTTGGATTTTGAAAGTGTTTTGGAATTTGTACGTGTTTTGGATTTTGCAAGTGTTTTGGAATTGTGTTTTGGTTGTGTTTTGGAGTTTTGCAAGTGTTTTGGATAGTTTGTGTTTGCAAGTTTGTAGTTTTGGTTTGCATGTGTTTTGAGTTTGCAAGTGTTTTGGAATTTGCATGTGTTCTGGAGTTTGCATGTGTTTTGGAGTTTGCATGTGTTTGGAGTTTGTACTGTTTTGGAGTTTGCATGTGTTTTTTTGGTGTTTGCAAGTGTTTTGTATAGTTTTGGTGTTTGCAAGTGTTTTGGAGTTTGTACGTGTTTTGGAGTTTGCAAGTGTTTTGTATAGTTTTGGTGTTTGCAAGTGTTTGTTTGTTTGGAGTTTGCAAGTGTTTTGGAGTTTTCAAGTGTTTTGGAGTTTGTACGTGTTTTGTATAGTTTTGGAGTTTGTACGTGTTTTGGAGTTTGTAAGTGTTTTGGAGTTTGGTGTTTTGGAGTTTGCAAGTGTTTTGTATAGTTTTGGTGTTTGCAAGTGTTTTGTATAGTTTTGGTGTTTGCAAGTGTTTTGTTGTACGTGTTTTGGAGTTTGTAAGTGTTTTGGAGTTTACAAGTGTTTTGGAGTTTGTACGTGTTTTGGATTTTGCAAATGTGTTTTGGTTGTACGTGTTTTGGAGTTGCAAAAGAGTTTTGTAATAAGTTTTCGTGATAGTGTTTTGATTATAGTCTTAGGTGTTGCCAAGAGTTTTAAGAGTTATCGCAAGGTTTATGGGAAAAGTTTGTACGTGTTTGAGTTTACGTGTGTTGGAATTTTTGCAAATGTTGGAACAGGTTTGATATAAAGGTTTTGGAGTATTTGCAGTAGTATTGATTTTATAGGTTTATAAGCGATATTGCAACCTGTTTTGGAGTAATTGTACGTGTATTGTAAGCTTTGCAAGTGTGTTTGGTATGTCTTTAGATGTTTTTTCAAGTGATTATTGTATAGTTAATTGTATTGCAAGTGTTTTGGAGTTGCAAGTGTTTAGGAGTTCAGTACGTGTTTTTGAGTTTGACACGTTGCTTTATGGGATTTGCAAAGATGTTTGGAGTTAGTAAACGCGTTTGAGTTTGCAAGATGTTTTGTATAGTTTTGGTTTTGCAAGTGTTTTGTAAGTTTGGTGTTTGCATGTTTGAGTTTGTACGTGTTTTGGAGTTTGTACGTGTTTTGGAGTTTGTACGTGTTTTGGATTTTGCAAGTGTTTTGGAGTTTGTACGTGTTTTGGAGTTTGCAAGTGTTTTGGAGTTTGTACGTGTTTTGGAGTTTGTACGTGTTTTGGAGTTTGCAAGTGTTTTGTATAGTTTTGGTGTTTGCAAGTGTTTTGTATAGTTTTGGTGTTTGCAAGTGTTTTGGAGTTTGTAGTGTTTTGTGATAGTTTTGTGTTTTGGAGTTTGCAAGTGTTTTGGAGTTTGTACGTGTTTTGGAGTTTGCAAGTGTTTTGGAGTTTGTACGTGTTTTGGAGTTTGTACGTGTTTTGGAGTTTGCAAGTGTTTTGTATAGTTTTGGTGTTTGCAAGTGTTTTGTATAGTTTTGGTGTTTGCAAGTGTTTTGGAGTTTACAAGTGTTTTGGAGTTTGCAAGTGTTTTGTAGTTTTTTTGTTTGCAAGTGTTTTGGAGTTTGTACGTGTTTTGGATTTTGCAAGTGTTTTGTATTGTTTTGGTGTTTGCAAGTGTTTTGTATAGTTTTGGTGTTTGCAAGTGTTTTGGAGTTTGTACGTGTTTTGGAGTTTGTAAGTGTTTTGTAGTTTGCTGTTTCAAGTGTTTTGGAGTTTGGTGTTTAGTGTTTTGGAGTTTGCAAGTGTTTTGTATAGTTTAGTGTTTGAGTTTGTACGTGTTTTGGAGTTTGCAAGTGTTTTGGAGTTTGTACGTGTTTTGGAGTTTGTACGTGTTTTGGAGTTTGCAAGTGTTTTGTATAGTTTTGGTGTTTGCAAGTGTTTTGTATAGTTTTGGTTTGCAAGTGTTTTGGAGTTTGCAAGTGTTTTGGAGTTTGTACGTTGTTTTGGAGTTTGTACGTGTTTTGGAGTTTGTACGTTTTGGTTTAAGTGTTTTTGGAGTTTGCAAGTTTAGTTTTAGTGTTTTGGATTTGCGTGTTTTGGAGTTTGCAAGTGTTTTTGTTTTGGTTTGCAAGTGTTTTTTGAGTTTGCAAGTGTTTTGGATTTGTCGTTTTGGAGTTTCGTGTTTTGGATTTTGCAAGTGTTTTGGAGTTTGTACGTGTTTTGGAGTTTGCAAGTGTTTTGTATTAGTTTGCAAGTTTTGGTTTTTTTGCAAGTGTTTTGGAGTTTGCAAGTGTTTTGGAGTTTAGTGTTTTGGAGTTTTGGTTTGCAAGTGTTTTGGAGTTTGTACGTGTTTTGGATTTTGCAAGTGTTTTGTATAGTTTTGGTGTTTGCAAGTGTTTTGGAGTTTACAAGTGTTTTGGAGTTTGCAAGTGTTTTGTATAGTTTTGGTCGTGTTTTGGATTTTGCAAGTGTTTTGGAGTTTACAAGTGTTTTGGATTGTACGTGTTTTGGAGTTTGCAAGTGTTTTGGATTTTGCAAGTGTTTTGGATTTTGCAAGTGTTTTGGAGTTTGTACGTGCTTTGTCTCTAGGGGCCACCGTATTTAAGCACCGGTTTGAGCACCGTTTGAGCACCGGCACCGTTTCAAAAGTACCGGTTTGGCAAAGGTATCGGATAAAACCTAAACGATACCCATCCCTACTTATAGTAGGACAGAAATC
>NW_024582798.1:356157-371816 GCF_018398535.1 Haplochromis burtoni
ATCTTTTGGAGTGGTACAAATAATTTGTGTGGCATCTTATTTGATACAGAACACCTGATTGTTCTGCAATTGGTTTTAAATTTTTAGTTTTAAATTAGCGTTTAAAAAAAACCCGCCGGAGGCTTTGGCTGGATTTTTAGGTAAATTGTTGCATATAACTTTGTTGTTTGCAAAACTTATCAAAAGGTTTTTAAAAATGTACAATTTGCATTTCATGTTTGTAGTTATTATGGTGAAAAATAACTTTTTTCTACTTGGATTTTATATTTTGATTTTAGATCAGTTGTGTTAACGCAGTATGTAAAAATTAAAAACTGTAAATTCAGATATGTGAGGTTGTGCTGAAACAGTTATTAAAGTTGAAATATGAAGGTAAAATCAAAAGTAGTCAAAAAGGGCCAATTACACCCTGGACCCCACAGGGTTAAACAAATATGTAGGACTGCTTTTTCTGATTTGTGCAATATCTCTAAAATAAAAAAACATACCGTCTTAGAGTAATGCTGAAAAACTTGTTCAAGCATTTATAACTTATAATTTATAAACAAATAATATAGAAATATAATTTATAAATAAATCAAAAATGAAAATTGCAAAAGTTATTCCAATCCATAGAGAGAGAGAGATATATATATGTATGTGTATATATGTATATATTGTACTATTCTTATTCTTAGTTAGTGTATTGTCTGTCTTGTCTTAATGTTGGTTTAAAATGGAGCACTGTAACAAAAAATAACAAAAAATAATTTCCCCCAGGGATTAATAAAGTATTCTGATTCTGATTCTGATTCTGAGATGTCAATTTACACATTACAGATCAATATCAGTACTTGCACAGTTCTCAAAAATCTTAGAAAAATTATTTTTTAATAGACTTGATAAATATATTGAGAAGCATAATCTCCTAAGTGATGACCAATCAATTAGAGTGAAAAGGTCCACTTCCATGGTGGTGATGGAACTTGTAGAAGGGATATCTACTGCAATAGATAATAAGGAATAGACTGCTGGTGTTTTTATAGACTTAAAAAAGGCATTTGATACAATTGATCTATATTAATGAATAAACTAGAGAGATATAGTATAAGAGGGATATCATACAAGTGGATGAAAAGTTACCTGAATGACAGATATCGATATGTCAATATCAATAATGTAAAATCGAATCAGGTTTCAGGTGATTAATTAATTAATTAATTAATTAATTAATTAATTAATTAATTTGCAAGTTCTCCCACTTAGAAATCATGCACATTGCAGGTGCATTCCCTCTGTGAGAGACAGCATTTAAAAAAACAATTCAGGACATCTCATTGTTTGATTTTTAACAAATGTATTTGTATTGCACTGCTGTGTGCTTTGGGCCACTGTCTTGTTGAAAGACCCAGCCATGACCCATCTTCAATGCTCTGACGGAGGGAAGAAGGTTGTTGCTCAAAATCTCACAATACTTGGCCCCATTCATCTTCTCCTTAATACAGTGCAGTGTCCTGTCCCCTTCACAGAAAAGCACCCCCAAAGCATGATGTTTCCACCCCCATGCTTCACAGTAGGAATGGTGTCCTTAGTGTTCATCCTTCTTTTTCCTCCAAACACAGCGAGTGAAGTTGAGACAACTGGCAAACTTCCGGCGGGCCTGGACATGTGATGACTTGTGCAGGGGAACCTTCCATGCAATGTGTGATTTGAGACCATGACGGTGTAGTGTTCTATCAACAGTCACCTTTGAAACTGTGGTCCCAGATCTCTTCATGTAGTTCTGGGCTGATTCCTCATCTTTCTTATTGTCAGTGATACCCCACTCGGGGAGATCTTGCACGGAGCCCCAGGAAGACTGGCAGTCGTCTTTAGCCTCTTCCATTTTCTAATAATTGCTCCAACAGTTGATCTATTTTCACCAAGCTGCTTGGCATTTGCCCCGTAGCCCTTTCCAGCCTTGTGGAGGTCCACAATTTTGTCCCTGGTGTCTTTTGACAGCTCTTTGGTCTTGCCCATCGTAGTAGTTGGAGTCTGACTGACTGTGGGGTGGACAGGTGTCTTTAAAGAGCTCAGACCGGTGCTACTAATTTAGATTAATAAGTGGAGTAGAGGTGCACTTTTTAAAGGCATAGCAACAGGTCTTTGAGAGCCAGAATTCTTGCTGATTGTCAGGTGTTCAAATACTTATGTGCAGCAGTGCAATACAAATAAATTCTTTAAAAATCATACAATGAGATTTCCTGAATTGTTTTTAAATGCTGTCTGCCACCGTGGGAATGCACCCACAGTGTGAATTTCAGACCCCGCCATGATTTCTAAAAGGGAGAACTTGCAAAATCGCAGGATGTTCAAATACTTATGTTCCTCACTGTGTATATAAATGACATATGTAATGTTTCCAAACTGTTAAAATGTGTATTGTTTGCTGACGATACCACTCTGTATTGCTCAGGTAAAAACCTAGCACAGCTTCTGACTACAGTAGAAAAGGAGTTAAATATATTAAAAAACTGGTTTGATATAAATAAGTTATTGTTAAATATAAACAAAACAAAATGTATTCTTTTTAGCACCAGACAAATGAAAGATGTATCTAAAATCAGGGTGAATGGAACTGAAATTGAAAGGGTGAATGAAAATAAATTTCTTGGAGTGATGATTGATAATAAGCTGAGCTGGAAGTCTCATATAAACCATGTAAAAACAAAAATGTCAAAAACCATTGCTATTCTCTACAAAACAAAGCATGAACAAGAAATGATTACACACACTTTATTGTTCTCTGTTGCTTCCATATATGACTTACTGTCTGGAGATATGGGGTAATGCATGTAAAATAAAGACTCTTCCTATTTTCAAGTTACAAAAAGCTACAAGAATTATAAATCAATCAAACTATATAGAACCAACTAACATTTTGTTTATTAATCTGAATAACCTGAAATTTTATGATTTAGCTGAATATAAAATGGCACAGATAAAGTATAAAGCACAAAATAACTTGCTTTGTCGCAGTACTCAGAAGCTGTTTAAAGTCAGAGAGAGTCAATATGACTTAAGGGGAACAGATTTCTTTAAAAAAAACAAGATAAGGACAAATATAAAGCAGAGATGTGTTTCTGTTAGAGGAGTTAAAAAACATGGTTAAAAATAGAGTATTAGAAAAATATATAAATCAAGAATGAAAAGAGCAAAAATAATAATACTGAAACTCTTGGTTGTTTTGCCTTGATTATTGTTATGAAATTTAATTTAATGTAGTTACTTATCTAAGGTGGGAGGTTTTTCGTCTTGTTTTGTTTGTTTGTTTTGTTTTACTCTTTTGCTTCGACCCCTGTACACGAGCTGCATGCTAAATGATCTTGTGTTAAAAGGGTTGGCATAATAAGCATGTGCTTCAGCCAATACCTTTTGATTAGCCTTGTCTCGTGCTTTCTTGCTGTGTAGATCTTTATTCTGTATTCATTGAATGCTAATCAAATAAATGAAAAAAAGGATTTGTAGGCTGAACTACTGTAAGCTGTTATTATCAGGATAGTACTTTATCACCCTGTAGAGCACTGAGCACTCTCAGACTATAGGATATTTAAAAGCAATATGGGAGGCAGAGCTCCCAGCTTGGATCTGGGAGAAAGACACCCTTTCTCTTTTGAAGATTATTCTTAAGACTTTCCATTTTGACAAAGCTTATAGTTAGGGCTGATCAGGTGACCCTGATTCCACTGCCTGTCTTTTGTCTTATCTCCCTCCCCTCACTCCTAACTGGCCGAGGAAATTGGCTGGCCCTCCCTGAGCTTGGTTCTGCTGGAGGTTTCTTCCTGATAAAAGGACATTTTTCCTTCTCACTGTCAACAAAGTGCTCATAGGGGCTTGTCTTATTGTTGGGGTTTCCCTGTGTGATTGAAAGGTTACACCTTACAATACCAAGCAACTGTTGTTGTGATTTGCTGCTAAATAAATAAAAATAAGTTAAATGGACTTTTAAAGTGAATTCAGTATTTAGCTAATCCAATAGTAATTGTACCTGGGCATGGCTGTTGAAATCGAACACAGTTATCCCCAAATGGTGGTTAATCACAGTTCATTCACAATTAAACAGGGGGGTAATTAATTTTTCACATAGGGCCAGGTGCGTTTGGATCGCTTTGTTCTATTATTAAATTAAATCATCATTTAAAAACTGCACTATGTATTTGCTGGAGTTCTCTTTGTTTAAAATTAAAATTAATTTGAGGGTCTGAAACATGTAAGTATGAGAAAAATGCAAAATACTAAGAAATCAGGAAGGGGCAAAAATTTCGACACAGATATATATTTCAGCTTGTTTTTCATGCCTTCAAAACAAGCTGAAATATAATAATTTTATGTTTATGTTTATGTAAAGCTAAGTAAAGCACTGATCACAGTCTTTCCTGGAAGAATGATCAATGGAAGCTAATTTAATTATCTTGTCACTCAGAAACTTTAACAGAAACAACCTTTACAAATATACAGTTTGTTACCTCTGTTACACACACTGCACTGCACAGGAAGTGATTCACTTGTTGAACATCGAACTACACTGACCCAGAGGAATGCTCTGCCTTAGTCATGTAGATAAACATTTAATAACTGTCAACAATATCAATAAACCCCAGCAGAAAAGAACCAGGTCTGCACCGTGAAACTGTGTCTATTGAACTCACCACAGTATACATTACACATCCAATTATGAGCATTTATGGCATGAATACGCTTGAACGTTGCTAATAACTGTGTGGATTGAAGAAGGCCTTTAACGGCTTGAAGGGGCCATTGTAGGATTTTGATTCTCTGTAATAAGTGAACATGTAAAATTTGTTGAATGCCATATGCAACAGTAATTTCTGTAATAAAAGTAATTATGTAAATTATCTGTGTTCCGTTTAATGTGCTAAAGAGGACAAAGCACATGAAATGCTGAGAAACCATAAAATATATTTCTCACTCATCCAACCATTGATCAGAGGTATAAAACAGGCAGCTCATTAAATTCAACTCAGCCCAAATAAACTGCAGAAATATTTGCTGTCCAACATAAGTGATACTCAACAACTGAACTGTGTGAGAGCAGCTGCATGCTGTTTACTCCTGTGAATAATGCCTTGTTGTGGGCTGACTGACCCACTGCATTCAGCTGCTTAAGACAGAAATAATTCTATAAATGAACTCAGAATAAGATGAAATGTACTGTCAATGGCTCTCACTTAAACACCTTTACATTTCGTATCATCACATAACAATGTAACATTGTTACAACAACAACAAAACAAATCAGTGGAATTAAAATACTTGAGCAGCGAGTGACCCTTTCAATTATTCAGTATTGATGAAAAACAAAGGGGTGTGGGGGTGTTGGCAAAGTAGCTGCTTAAATCTGTTATGTTCAGGCATTCTCATAGTTTTAAAGAAGTGCAGCTTTCAGCAACAACAGCCGACTGTGGCCAAACGATGACAGTAATGTAAACCGGCGAGGAGCTCCATGACAGCACTATCTGAGATGAAAGGTTTGGTATGTTTTAATTTATGTCTAGTTTTAGATTTATTAGAGGCAAGCACTGGTTGCCTTGTTTGTCCTAACAGAGCTCCACTGAAGTTCATGATGGTTAGAAAAAGAAGGAAGAAGCTACGCTTATTTGAAAGGGTTGGGAGGAAAAGGTAAAGTTGTAAGTAAGCAAGGCTTCGGTTTGAAAAGTTTCATCTGAAGAAACCGAAAGAACAAAGTTCTTTAGACAAAAGAGACCAAAGTAGAGACAGGAAAGCAAACAGAACATGAGCACAAACACCATGTAACATGTGTCAAGCATGGGGGTGGAGGGTGATCTGTGCTTGTTTTACAGTCACAGGACATGAGCACCTTGTAGGCACTGAGCTCACCATGAACTCATCTGTATGCCAGAGTATTATAGATTCATGTTATCTATTCAATATGTAAGCTAACGAAGGATAGTCCTACAAAAACCTTTTCATATGACTTTCATTTCATGACAATATATGTTTTAATATTGATGCTAATACTAATACTGTTACTATCAGTAGTTTGTCAGTGTTTTACTAGAATTAACAGAAAACTCAGAGGTTAACTGTTGTTGATGATTTTGACTCTTTGAAGTCCCAATGCAATGACACATTCTAACCTCTATTCTTCTAACAGCTACATGGGTCTCATATGTTTCTGTAAGACTTACAGTTTGACAGATGAAGAACTGAAGAGTGTAACACTCACTTTCTGTCTTTCTGTCACACACACAAGATCACTGGTTCTTTCCAACCCCCTGACCAGCTGGTACAATTTTATCAGGTATGCCAGAGGAAAGTGGATTTCTGTTCTCATTCAACTGTCAGCAGAACAAGAACAGATAATACCAAGATTGTATTGAGATCATTCTCCTCACTCTTAGTGTGTGCTGGATAAAGACAAAGGGCAGCCAGAGAGAAGTGTTTATCTAAAAAAAATTGCATGTGAAAAATTAATGCGACAAAAAGATAATTAACAATGATCAACACCTAACAAGAGGATTCTTGGCCATTTTCATGGGTCTTTATTGTCGTACAGGAACCAACTCCTGACAGCTAAAGCCACCTGATTGGCTTTTATGTTCCCATGGGGTCAACCACAGGGTCCCAAGACAGGAAGTGAGGAGAGAGAAAAGTGGATTAGTGGGCAACATTGAAGCTTTAGAAATTCAATCAAAATCTGAAAAGTGCTCTAAGGAAGAACTTAAAGGAAATAGTTTTATGATTCATGCTGTTGTGTCATCAAGAATGAAGAAAAGGGCCCATTCTACCTCAAAACTCCTATTAAGTTTTTATTGATCTCATTTTTCTTGCAGTTCATTCATGCTGACAAGTGGCCTGCAGTAAACATTAGCAGGGAGAGGACGCGATGCTGTACTAACATGAGAAAAAAATGACAATATGGGCAGTATTGAACATGTCGGTGCGCCACTGAATGAAAACATTTTTGTCACTAATTTTCTCAGCCAGACAGCTTTAAAAGTAATCAAACATAAGAATTCTTAATCAATTTCAGGACTCTGGAGCACTGCAAAGAAGATCTGGACAGTTTACAGCATTGTACTGATGACTGTTGTTATAGGGAAACCGAACAAAGAGCCATCTCCCTCCAGCAGCCATGAAGAGTAGCAGTAACTTAAAGCAACATGGTGAATATAGTCTATAAATAAAAAACTGTCGAGCTTTGACACACCCTTGTCCCTGCTAGAAATTCTTGACAAAGAGTCCATGGAGTACAGCTAGCAGCAAAGACAGCTTATCTAGACTCCCCTGAAACTGTCTGAGGACATGGTCTTCAGAAAAGAGTCCATTTTTATAGAAAAACAAACCATCAAGAATCCTTTTATAAACTTCTTATTAGACAAAACACAACTGTCACCCAAAATTCACCCTCACCCGGCAGCCCCTCCAACTCCAGGACAGGAGCATCAGGCATGATTTAAAAAGAGGCTTTCCATTGGATTCCATTATATATGATGGATTCTGCAGAAAAAATAGAATTGGGCTGAAATATCAATTGCTTTATTATGTACTCAGGTTGTGTATCATGTTTTTAAAAGTAACGGGTAATGGGATTAGTTTTTTGGAAAGTAATCAGTAATTAGTTACTAATTACCTGTTTTAAATTCCCCCCCACCCACCCCCCGCACCCCCATTGTCGGTCAGCAGGCCCCTACTGTATGCCATGTACACCTATGAGTATGCTCCAACCCACCCAACGTCATCATCAAGCATTGGTTGGGTTGCATCTTCTCTCTCTGCTGTACTTCTCCCTCAACACTAATGACCACACCTCAGGAGAACCATCTGCGAAACTCCTGAAGGTCGCGGATGACACCACCATCATTGGTCTGATCCAGAATGATGATGAGTCGGCATAGGTCCAGAGACAGGAGGGGGACCAGTTGGTCCACTGGTGTAGTCTGAACCACCAGGAGCTGAACCTGCTCAAGACTGTGGAGATGATGGTGGACTCCCACCACCATCCTCAACAATACTGTACCTACTGTGGACAGTGTTGGGGAGTGTTGGGAATTGCCCTTTGGGAACCCTCCCCAGTAGTCTTCCACTGCTCTCTCTACTGTTCACCCAGGGGCTGCCCTCCCCCTGGCTTGTACCTGTGGTTTCCTGTTCTGGGGGTGGGGGTTGGCTGTTCTCCTGCCCTGCACCCCATCCCTTTGTTCATATTCCAAGACTACTTTTCTACATGCATTCTTACCCCCTTGCAACTGCCATTAGAATAGAATAGAATAATCCTTTAATTGTCCCACAAGGGGAAATTTGGTTGTATCAGCAGCAGATAATGCTTACAACATTATCATGTTGTAAGCAATCACAAACTCTATAGTCTCCCCAGCTCCAGTGTATATTAATTCATCTATTACTCTCAACAAAACCCAAACAAAACACGCAATAAGAGGCTTTAATGCCTGGTCTCAATCTCACGGCCCATGTCACCTCTACTTGCGGCCCGCATTATGAAAAATTATTGTTCAAAAAATTTGTTAATATGAAGGCAATAGGCAGAGTGTTACAGGCATAACCCTAAAGAATGTAGCCTCATGGGCAGTGTAGCCCAGCTGTAAGTAAGCTATTAAGACTCGACTGTACGCTGTGTTCGTGTTTTCCTCCGAAACAATAAGCAGCCTTTCAACGCCTCTCTCTGTCTCTGCTAGCAAAGTTGACCCAGACAACAAAGTAAAGCTAGTTTTCAGCTACGAGCCCGACACAAACCCGACGTATTAGCCAGAGGTCCCTTTACTACAGTTCTGAGCCGCGGACCTGTTTTATATACGCGTAGAATAGTTTTCTACACGAGATCGCTGCAAAAAGTGCAGCCTTACCTAATGTCCACCTACTGTTACTCATTTATATTAAGATTTAAACATCTAGTTGGTGTTGGTATGGCGAGTAACCTTCAGTAATAGTAATAAATCACACAGCAATAGTACATTCATGCAGTTGTAAAAAGCATGATTATATATTAAGTAATCCAAAGTATTCAGAATACGTTACTCTCATTGAGTAATGTAATGGAATACGTTACAAAATACATTTTGGGGCATGTAATCTGTAGTGGAGTACATGTTAAAAGTTCCCACACTGACTGTGGAGCACTTAAACCTGGGATGTGCGTGACTAGCCTGCTGATCCTTGCTGTTGTCACTAGTGGGTACCAGACTTAGTAGTCGTTTAATCTAATTGTTTCACATTTTAATTGATTTCCAATGCAAATGTAGATTATTGTGTTCAAAACGTTATGCAGGCATGTGCCACAAGATGGTGCATCGTTGTTGAGAACCTGAGAAACATCATAAATCTGTTAATCTCTGCCTGATGTTTTTGTTATTTATTTGAATGAGCAGTGGCAGAAATGAGCTTCCAGCCAAAGCTGGATGGGCTCTGCTTTAGTGATATTTTGAGGAGTTCAATCATCATGGAGGGGTTTAGAGTAGCACTGCTACTCCTCCACGTCAAAAGGAGGCGACTAAGACTGTCGACCCCTGGGTAAGGTGTTCCAGTCCGACATGTCCTAGTAGGAGGAGGCCACGGCTTAGACACACTGGCAGACGTGGGAAAGGCTCAATGTTTCCCGGGGTGTGGTGAGAGGAAGGTCTGGGCTTTCCTGCTTCTGCCCCTGTGACCTGACTTGAGATAAGCTGTATCATTATTATTATTATTTTCTTATTTTAGGTCTTAACTTTTAAGTTGTTGTCAAGAAATTTCAAACAGCGTGCATCGTTCATAATCCACGGCACAATGCGCCACACTTTTCAGTCACAGTTAGTTATTTTTTTGATGTTAATTTGGTATTTTTAATAACATCTTTTACACTAACATGTTTTATAGCATATTTAACATTGATTTTATGTTTTTCTTCTGTTTGGAGTATAATGTGTAATGTTGATAACGCACAGTGCAAGGCACTGCACAGTGGTGTGATTCATCACTGAAGAATGTGATAAATGCTTTCAAACGCCTTTATTATTCGTTTTTGACTTTTTCCATTAAACACGTGTCAAATTTCACCTGATACCTGAGTGTTTCTTAGTTCTACACTAGTCAGGCAGACTTTAGTCGATTAGGAAATTAGTCGCCAGGAATATCCCTGACATAGACATATAGAAGGCCCAGCAGAGGTTGTACTTCCTGTGGCAACTCAGGCTCGGCTCAGCCAGACTGCAACGGACAATCAGGTCTGTAGGGAAGATCATCAGTGCTGATCTTTCCTTCATCCACGACCTGTATGGTCCAAGCAGAAAACACCTCACATGCCAGAAACAAACTCTTAAAAACTGCTGCCTTCAGGCAGGTGCTACAAACCACTGTTTGCTAAAACCAGCCGGCACAGTGGGAGCATCTTCCTCCAGGTTGTCACTCTGAGGAACAGTGTGAAATAACCTCTGTTATATCATTCAGGTCATACGCACATATGCACATTACATTACTCAGTTTCCTACTTATTGTTTGTATAGTTTCTCAAGATTTTTTGTAACTCGTTTATTCTTACTTTTACATAAGATCATTCTGAAACTCCTGCCACAGCTGGCCTTGATAAAAAAATGCAGAAGATAACATTATTTGAAAGGTATTAAAATAGTATTGTAGCACAATGTGATCTCCCAGACAGCTGTTACCTAAAAATCAGACATTTTTGTGATTTTAACATACATGTAAATGCTAAAAATGACAGCCATTTTTCCATCACTGATTGAAGACAATAAGAACAACCCCAGGTTTCTCTTCAGCTCTGTAGCCAGGCTGACAAACAAGTCAGAGCTCTGTTGAGCCAACCATCCCTTTAACGTTAACTAGTAATGACTTCATGAACTTCTTCACAAATAAAATTTTAACACTTAGAGAAAAAATTACCAGTAATCATCCCACAGATGTAATATTATCTACAGCTACTCTTAGTACCATTGATGTTAAGTTAGACTCTTTTTCTCCAATTGATCTTTCTGAGTTAACTTCAATAATTACTTCCTCCAAACCATCAACGTGTCTTTTAGACCCCATTCCTACAAAACTGCTCAAAGAAGTCCTGCCATTAATTAATTCTTCGATCTTAAATATGATCAACCTATCTCTAATGATCGGCTATGTACCACAGGCCTTCAAGCTGGCTGTAGTTAAACCTTTACTCAAAAAGCATCTCTAGACCCAGCAGTCTTAGCTAATTATAGGCCAATCTCCAACCTTCCTTTATATCAAACATCCTTGAAAGAGTAGTTGTCAAACAGCTAACAGATCATCTGCAGAGGATGGTTTATTTGAAGAGTTTCAGTCAGGTTTCAGAGCTCAGCACAGACAGAAACAGCTTTAGTGAAGGTTACAAATGATCTTCTTATGGCCTCTGACAGTGGACTCATCTCTGTGCTTGTCCTGCTAGACCTCAGTGCAGCGTTCGATACTGTCGACCATAATATCCTATTAGAGGATTAGAACATGCTGTAGGTATTACAGGTACTGCGCTGCAGTGGTTTGTATCATATCTATCTAATAGACTCCAGTTTGTGCATGTAAATGGAGAGTCCTCTTCACACACTGAGGTTAATTATGGAGTTCCACAGGGTTCAGTGCTAGGACCAATTCTGTTTACATTATACATGCTTCCCTTAGGCAGCATCATTAGAAGACATAGCATACATTTTCACTGCTATGCAGATGACACCCAGCTCTATCTGTCCATGAAGCCAGATAACACACACCAATGAGTTAAACTGCAGGAATGTCTTAAAGACATAAAGACCTGGATGGCCGCTAACTTTCTGCTTCTTAATTCAGATCAAACTGAGGTTATTGTACTCGGCCCTGAAAAGCTTAGAAATATGGTATCTAACCAGATTCTTACTCTGGATGGCATTACCTTGGCCTCCAGTAACGCTGTGAGGAACCTTGGAGTCATTTTTGACCAGGACATGTCCTTCAATGCATATAATCAGGATGCAAATGTATTTGAGGTGGGAATTTAACATGTTAATTCCAATTAATTAATTAGAAAAAAATGCATTTAATCACACTTTGCATTCCAAGCAAAGGGGAACTGTTGTCAAAGCACGATTTCGTGGTATACCGATTACACTGATGCACACATTAAAGCCACAAAATGCGTTGCTAGAACTGATTGGAGGCAAATTTAATTTCAAAAGACTACCTGACTAAAGTCTTGATAAAAGTGTGATTTTGTGCAAACTGTGCAAAAAGGAGTTTCCATAGCACCGAAGCACTTCAACCTTACAGTACCATCTAAATGCAAAACATGTTGCAGCAAGCACAGAAACTGTGGGAGCGCTAGCAGTTTCAAGTATCAACAAAAGATGACTGGCTTCAGGGGCAAAATTAGTGAGTCAACATTAGACAAACTTACAAAATGCATCGTTCTGGACTGTAGACCACTATCAGTGGTAGAAGATAGGGGGTTGGAAAGTTGGATCCCCTGACGCTAACTGTAGCACATTTTCAAACTGCCATGCCGAAAGACTATTTAAAATAAAATTCAACAGCTTTGTGACACTGAAAAGCAAAATGAGATGCATTGCAGACAGCCTTGGTAATATGGAGGAACTACACCAGGAGCAAACAAGACTGGGGCAACAGAAAGAGCCACTCATACATGGTACATGTTTCCACACGGTGGAATTCAACGCTGGGTATGGTTTCTCGTCTAATAAAGAATCAAGCGGCTGTTTTTGCTGCTTAAGACAAACAAAAGCACGAGCTTTTCATTTTAACTCCATCCCAGCTGGTAAAACTCCATAAGCTGGCGACTGTCCTTGAGCCATGCGTTTCTTCAAAAGTCTATAGTTGACAGTTACTGTGTAGATTAATAATTACTTTGTTGAACTGTCTGCTACAGGTTTGTGACTGAGCTTCTTGGAGGTGAGACATACGTCTCGTGTTCAGTGGTTTTACCTGCTTTCTGCCACCTGCATCACACCATGGAGGTCTCTGATGATGACTCAAACTACATGGTGAAGCTTAAGACTGCCTTCACAAAGGGCCAACGTCACAAGAGCAGAATCCACCATCAGCCAGACAGACTGCCCGCTGCAGTGGTGGACCAGTCGAGCAGGGACCGGCCCACAGATGTCTGTCCTGGCCTTCAAGTATCTGATTGGTCCAGCCACTTCTGTCCCATGTGACAGACTGTTCTCACTTACAGGTCATGTAGTAACAACAAAGCTGCTCTGAAAATGTGAACAGGCTAGTTTGTCTAAGCAACTGGCTGGAAGAGACAGACAGTAAATAAGCATGGAGGTATTGTGAGTCCAATGCTTTTGTTATTTTCTGCACTAAAGTGTTCGATGATCATTTTAGCCTGATGTACAAAATAATGTTGGCTTAAAGGTGAAGCTGCTCAAAAAAACCTTTTATGTTTCTGCCTCATTTTTTAAGAAGAAAAACTGCACTTTATGGTGAAATTTGTATTATTATTATTAAAAGGCAATACCATTTTGAAAATGTAATTAAAATAGCACTTTGTTTTTAAGTCTGCCCAATTTTGGCCAGCGATATTAGTTTCTCTGTTTTGAATTGAAATGCAGTTTAAATGCTTTTTTTCATAAATTAAAAGAGCTGGAGTTTACAATGTTCATGTCCATGTCTATTACTTGATTCTGTCGACCACAAAAAAACCCTTTTAAATTAAAAACAATTTGCACTTTGGGCTAAATTTTCTTGTGCAATTAAATACGATTAATCAAGATTAATTAATTACAAAGCCACTGATTTACATATATATACAGACACACACAAATAACACGCATAGTATTCAAACAGCTAACAAACAGCCATTATAATTCGTCACACTGAGAAAAGCAGACAAATCAACAATAGATCTCTTCCAATTAATGGCTAATTAGTATTTTGTTAAACACAGTGCAGAAGATTCAATAAGCCATGTCAGCGTCTACTGTCTGTCTCCCAAGTTTTCCCAACTCCCAACTAATCAATGTTATCTTGTTTCAGGATGCATGTTGTTCCCTATACCTGCCGTTGTCCAAAGACGCATCTGCTTACATTCATCTTTTGCTCGTTTCACCTCCCTTTCTGTTTTTTTATAAACTGAGGACCTGATGGCTTTGACCTTTTCTTGTCCATCTTCCATCAGTAATAATGCACTCCAGTATCAACACCCATCCCCCAACCCACGAATCACCACAACATAACCTAACAGACCCACACCTTAGTGTGTGGATTCGGTTGGTATAGGTTTTTTTTTCTGGGATTTCGCACAACCCAGGAAAAAATAATGCATACATAATGGGCTTGGATATTATGAATGAAATATGCCCGCCTCCCCTTTTATCACAAAAATGCGCTGGCATGATGTCGAGGCAGCATGGGTGTGAGCAAGTTATGTTGCCAATGCCCATGATGTCGCCCTGAGAAAGAGAGCAGATTTTTCCTATATTGGCTTCCCTTCATTGGCTCCCTCCCTCAATATCTTAATGACCTTGTAGTGCCATATCACCCTATTAGAGCACTTCGCTCTTGCACTGCAGGCTTACTTGCCTTCAGTTTTCAGGCCCCTCTTCTGTGGAACCAGCTTCCAGTTTGGATTCAGGAGACAGACACTATCTCTACTTTTAAGATTAGGCTTCAAACTTAGAGAGTCTACAGAGTCTACCTTACAATATAAAGAGCCTTGAGGTGGCTGTTGTTGTGATTTGGCGCTGTATAAATAAAACTGAATTAAATTGAATAGAATTGCCCTAAATGGTCCAGGTCGTGTGGGAAAACAACAAAAGTCTTCCAGGTTGAAAAAAGGAGTAAAATTGTTTAATTAAAGGATGTTATAAATATTTAATTACTAATTAAACTAAAAGAGACAGAGCAGCCACTATCACCTTTAACAGAAAGGAAACATAACAAAACCCAGTTTGACACCAAAATGTAAGTTAAAATGGCTAGAGCACCAAAAACAACCTCTCCTCCACAGAGCAGGTGTAAGCTGCCACAATACAAAAAAAGCTCACAAGGTGCAAAGCAAAAAGACCCTTCAGCTCTAGAGCTCCGCTTACTGCAGCCTTAAATCCTCTGACTGATTGCTGAGTAGAGTCAGCTGTAGTAAAAGGTGGCACCTACGGCAGAGGAGGGGGCAGGACTCACACTTACAGGGTCAAAATCACAGCAGTCCATTCTACAGCTGTATGAACAGTTAAGCTCCTTTTTGTCATTAGTACTGCAGCACGGTTTGCTACGGTTTTCAGGGTTTTCCATTAGGCCATACCTAATACCAGGTACTTTTGTAGAACCTGCTCGCCTGTGCAAGCAATCCGCAGTCCAAGCAATCCGACCAGGTACTAAAATGTGACATCCTTAGACTGCATGCCACTGATTGGCTGGTCAGTAGCATCACTCAATGAGAACCACCATTTTTGAAACCCAGCAACGAGAGAAATGGTTATGAAAACAACGCCGTGTTCTCCCGAGTCGATCTGAGTAGGCACTAATAAAAAAGGGGCTTTATTTAGATGTTAACCTGACCAGTGCAAGCATTAATTAATGGCAGATCTCTCAGTTCTGTTCAGGGAGGCTGATATTTCTGCAAATGGCAGCACAACTTAAGCACAGTAGCAATTTAAAATTAAATAACACTAACTGGTAGAGAAGCATAAGAAAACACACACACACAC
>NW_024582798.1:372476-400873 GCF_018398535.1 Haplochromis burtoni
AGAAATAACCCACAGTCTATATGTGAATTATTTGAAAAAATGTCATACCACTCACTCTATATGCAAAATAAAATACCATATTAAACAGTTATGTTTCTTCATTGATATTATATTATATCACATTACATTACAAAAATAGTTAAAAGCAAGTCTGAAAAGTTACTTTGTATAATTGTCCTAAGAAATTAAATAAATATATGTGTGAAATTGCACCTGAAACCTGAAGACTCCATGAAAACTAGAAAAGTGGGAGGCCAATGTCACACAACGGCCGAAGAGACGAGAAAATCAGAGTTTCTTATTTGAAAACTAGATACCTCTGAGTGCCTTGAGTTCCTTATCAGTAGGACAGAATGCAGGCTTCTTTGGCAGAGTTGGAAGGAAAAAGCTATCTTGAAGTGTTGATGGTAAAGTGAGGCTATTTATGGGAGAATTGTTTTCTGGAGATTTGTACTTGAAGTAAAAGGAACTGCACAAAGAAGGCAATCCTTTAATTCTGGAGCAGCATGCGAGACCTAGTGGCTGCTGCTTGATCACAGCCAGTTTGCTTCTACAACTTGACAATAACCCAAAGGCAAAACTCAAAGGAACAAAAAAAAAAAAAAAAAAAAAAAAAAAATAAAATAATAATTCAACTGAATTACAGCAATAGGTGAAAAACTAAAGCATAGCTTTGAACTGGCAAACAAGCGTTTATTCAATTCATCAATATGTAGAACCAGAGGTTCCAAACAGTTTGTTAAACACTGCATTTGTAGTAAAATAGGATCACTGTGACACTGATCGAAGGCGTATGTTTCAGGAAAAAAGCAGCACTGTCTATAGATATTTTTTCTCTGTGAGACAAAGGATGTTTATATTTCTCCAAATAACCTTTCTGATGTTTTAGTCCTACTAAAGTAAACTCAAAGCTGATCTTGCTATTCATTAATAACTCAGACACCAATTGAACAATCAAACCTGAAGCCATGTGTATGATTCTGTAGCTCATTTGGTAACCACGCAACCACGAATGAACACGAGCTTGTGAGTGGGTGGCTTTTCACTGATACACAAAAGCAATTACAGTCTGCTGTGTCTGCTGTGTGTGTTTGTGTGTGTCCTCTGTGTACTCTTTTTACATTTACAAGTATTTACAAGTGAACACAACACTACAGATCTCCTGTAAGTCTTTACTGCAACTCCTGCCATTCGTTCAGCATCAGCCTCGGTAAAAAGAAACGAAAACATTTATGACATGTTTCACTCCTTTGAACACTGTGAATATTTATACAAAAAACTCGTAGATGAATGTTAAAGTTCTATAGACCTCTCAGAATGCCCCGAAATATTAATCATCATAACGTCAAATACTGTCATTAATTAAAACTGGAGTCTCAGAAGGGCTGTGACAGACAATTAGACCAAACACACCTATTTAAACATCAAGTCAGAGTAGTGCAGGAGTGAAAGGTCACAAGCAGCCTGACTGTTAGTTATTACAGTCCATGGAAATAATTTAGTAAAGTAGTGATTGAAGTCCACACACTGAGGTATGGTGTGAGAATAATCTCCAGAACTTTGAGAGATCGGAGAGTTTGACTCCTGCCTGGGAAAGTTCTTTTAGTGCTTGATTTATTTATTTACCTTTTTTCATTTTATCACAACATCTTTTACTTTTAGGTAGCTACTAAATTTAGGTACCAAAATGTCTTCGTTACGTGCAGGAAAAACATCCAACTCCTACAGTCCTACAGTAAGAGTCCCATGTGCTGAACCACTCGCTATTTGTTCTGTATGCTATATTTATATACACTCTCCTTTTT
Source organism: Haplochromis burtoni (assembly GCF_018398535.1). Taxonomy (NCBI): domain Eukaryota; kingdom Metazoa; phylum Chordata; class Actinopteri; order Cichliformes; family Cichlidae; genus Haplochromis; species Haplochromis burtoni. Next base: position 374,282 of record NW_024582798.1, read on the forward strand.
GAGAACAGAAAGAGAAACGTTTAAAAAAAGAGTGTAAATAAATTCAAACCAATTCAACTGCAAATGCTGCTATTAAAAACAATAGTTGTGTTTAAAGACATACATGAAAGTACACAAGGTTTAATGGACCACACTACGGGCGCTGTGTGCTGTGGACTACGTTTGGTTTGTCCACAGAGAATATTTGAATATTCCAGTGTATAAACTTAATTCAGAAAATTTGGGACACTGTGTAAAATGTAAATAAAAACAGAATGAGGTATAAATCTCAAACCCAGATTTTATTCACAATAGAACAAAGAAAACACGTAAAAGGCTTGAAATTCAAAATGTACCATTTTGAAAAACACATTATCAACATGTGAAAGAAAGTGGTACTGAAAGGTTACACCTGCAGAAACACTCCTGTTTCAATGCACAAGGGTGGAGCTTAACGTCCGTGTCCACATGTTGAGACAGGACAGCCCCAACCCAGAGTCATCCACCTCAACTGTGAATTGTTTTTGTTGTTGTTTGTTTGTTGTTGTTGTTTTTGCTATTAACCATTGTAACTGTGGGTAGTTGGTGCTGACCAATCAGGGACAGCTTTTACTTTAACAGGGTCTGTCTTCACTACAATCTGACAGAGAGCAGTAGCACCAGCCAGACCTTAAATACCAGCAATTAATTAGAAAATGCACACCAGGTGTGGGAGGGAAAGTATTGGAAAAGGCAACTCTGCCTGTTGGCTGGCCCTCGTGGAAGTGCTGGCCCACAGTTCTATCTGAGAGGGACAGAGGGAGAACAGAAAGAGAAGGAAAAACACAACCTTGTGTGGTTCATAACAAGCTTGTTTCTTTTGATGCTGCAATCCCCTGAGCTATTTAATGACAAGCCACTGTATTTACTCTCAAATAATACAAAACTTACAGTGTATGCATTATTGTGGGGTCTACCTTACACTATAAAGAGCCTTGAGGCGGCTGTTGTTGTCATTTGGTGCTGTATAAATTGAGTTTAATTGAATTGAATTGAACTGTATTGAAAGCACAACATAACCAACTCAGCGAGAGCCATAAAGAGCAGAAAGTGAGTTAATTGTCAATCAAAGGCTCCACAGAAGTTCTAAAAGTCTTCTGTAAGTCCTCAGATCTGCTCAACAAATAGATTATTTCCAAAATGACCAACAGAATGGTAAATGGACCCGGAGGGCTCAAAGTGCTTTATGCAACGTGCCTCATTCAGCCCTTCACACAGGCACTTTTATTTCTGTGCTTAAGTGCTTTCTGTCTAACGGTCACACATGTTCATGCTTCAATGGATTGGAGAGCAACTTGGAGTTAGTATCTTGCCCAAGGATATTTGGCATGCAGACTAGAGTAACTCTACCTCCTCAGTTACAGCCACCCCAAATAAATGAGAATGAGTAGAATTAGCAGTTATTATTTAAAAATGAAAACTATACTGAATTGATGGGTAAAAAAGGACTGAATGAGTACTTTAGAGAAATGTTGTTGCTTTTTGAACAGAAGTCTTCTGGTACAGGGGATTACCAGATCCAGCATCTATCAGTGGCATGGCGTTGCACCTAACTTTATCTTTAGTTGTTTATGTAACTTCAGTGGACAGCAAACAACATACTTTAAAAAATTATGTGGCAATTATAATTTATGGGTAAAGAGCATGACTCCTTTTCTCCTATCCAAAGACCAGTTTGAAGCAGTGTCAAAAGTAGAGCTATACCAAGTAACCAGCCAGCTGAGGAGGTAGAACAGATCATTTACTAAACAGAAGTTTGGTGGTTTGATCTCTGGCTGTTCCAGTCTTGAGCAAAATTGCAGCTAGTTGCAGCTTTCCTAGCAGCCTTTTCTTGGTTCCCATTTGCCTGCGGTATTTCAAGGTATCAAGTTATCCTATCCAATTGTACCTGCAACCTTCAATATTGTCTTCTGGTAGAACAAATGACAATCCAGTGTCATTCTGTAGATCCTAGTGATATGAATCGGAGAATGGATTTCTTGTTCACTCTTGGCACACCCTCCTGAGAACCTAGGAAAAGAGAAACTTTGCATTGAACTTTGGAGCTAAAAGAGACCACCCAAACACATAAGCTGTCAATGGAAAGCCCACGATGTCCTCTATTTAGTACATCAGGACTTAGTGAGATAGCTCAAATAAGTCAAAAGCAAAGCTGACAATCTCGGATCATCTACTTCTCTCCTTTAATGTTCACATGACTTTCTCTATAATCAAGAATATAAATCTTGATATCCTTTCTTCTGCTCTCTCTAGCTGCTTGTCTCTTAACAATCTGTCTATTCGAGATTATCTAGTATTTTATTATAATCATAGCCTCTATAGTATTTTGAATTCTCTTGCTGCACAAAAAACCAGAACTGTACTCTTCTCTCGCTCTGCACCCTGGTACACACCTGAACTCCGACTATTGAAAGCTAAAGGCCGACGGCTTGAACGTCTTTACAAGAAAACTGGCCTTACTATTCATAAGGGTATGTTTAATAACCATGTTCTGTTTTATCAGGAATATATAAGTCAAACCAAATCTGCCTATCATTCTACCATTGTCTGCTCAAGTGAGAACTCCACCAAGACCCTATTCTCATTATTCAACTCCTTTAACAGGCCACCTGATTCTCTGCCCGCTCATCTCTATTCATCTAACTTCTGCGACTCTCTAATGCTATTCTTCACTGAACAAATTCATAAAATACACCTAGACTTGGTCCCTAATGCTCAATGTAGCTCTTCTGTCGTAATTCCACCCCCTTCTCACTTCCTCTCTGTTTTTCAACTTCCATCTCTAACTGATATTGCTGATCTCATCCACAAATCAAAGCCTTCTACCTGCCAGCTTGATCCTATCCCCACTGTCCTTGTCAAAGCCTGCTTACTCCCTCTCCTTCCTCTCATATCTGCTATTATTCACTCTTCACTCACCTCTGGAACTGTTCCTGCTTCCTTCAAAGTTGCCGCCATTACCCCAATCCTGAAAAAAACAGGTCTAGATCCCAACAACTTTAACAATTTTCGTCCTATCTCCCATCTACTATTCCTCTCAAAAATTCTTGAAAAAATAGTTGCTTCACAAGTCCATCTACACCTAACTGATAATAACCTTTACGAACAGTTCCAGTCTGGTTTCCGTCCTCTGCATAGCACCGAAACTGCTCTTATAAAAATAACAAATGATCTTCTTATGGCAGCTGATTCTGGTCTCCTCTCCATCCTTATTCTCCTTGATCTGAGTGCAGCCTTTGAAATCATCTCTCATCCCATTCTTCTTAGCAGATTAGCTTCTATTGGCCTCTCTCATACTCCCTTAGCCTGCTTTCACTCAGTTCATTCAACTAAAACCCTTTATTTCTCAGCCTTCTCCTCTATCTACTGGGGTCCCCCAGGGATCTGTCCTCGGGCCCCTCCTTTTCATCCTTTACCTTCTTCCACTCTGACACATTTTTCGTAAATATAATATTCAGTTCCACTGCTATGCCGATGACACCCAGCTTTACCTCTCTACCAAACCCGATTCCACTCTTCCTCCACCCTCCCTCACCCTCTGCTTAGCCGAACTCAATTCCTGGTTCTCCTCCAACTTCCTTAAACTCAACAGCAATAAATCAGAACTTCTCCTGGTCGGCACTAAACGACTGCTATCCAGAATTAACGATTTTTCTCTCACTATCAATAATTCGCTGGTCCCTATCTCTCCCTCTGTGAAAAGCTTGGGTGTCATTCTCGATAGCACATTATCCTTTAATTCACATATCAATAACGTCACACGTGCAGCATATTTTCAACTCCGTAACATCAATCGCCTCCGCCCTTTCCTCACTCCTCATGCCACTGCCATTCTCATCCATAATGTTGTTATCTCTCGAATTGATTACTGTAACTCACTATTATTTGGCCTTACACAAAAACCCATCAACAAGCTCCAACGTGTCCAGAACTCTGCTGCCTGTATTATTACTAGGACTTCCTCTACCCACCACATCTCCCCAATCCTGAAGCAGCTCCACTGGCTCCCGGTTAAATTTCATATCCATTTTAAAATAATCCTTTATACATTTAAGGCTATTCATTCTCTCTCTCCACCATACCTCTCTGATTTAGTACAGATGAACTTCCCATCCCGGTGCCTCACATCTTCATCTTCTCTTTCGCTCTCTGTTCCTCCTCTCTGTTGCTCGTCTGATTACACCGGGGGACGGAGCTTTTAGTTGCTCTGCCCCTCGACTTTGGAATTCCTTACTCCCTGACCTCAGAAATATTACTTCATTCCCTCTTTTTAAGTCCACCCTTAAAAATCACCTGTTTAAAATTGCTTATGTTTAAACCTCTGCATGCTTTTAACGTTTATCTGTTACTCTTATTATTGTGTATATTGTGTATTTGTTGTACAGTGTCCTTGAGTGCTCTGAAAGGTACTGTTTTTTAAAGAAAATGTATTATTATTATTATTATTATCATTATTATTAAAAGGTATAGACGAAAAACAAATGTCCACTACAGAGGACATAAATGAATAAGCTGGTTCTCAGGAGGATATAGCTTGATGTCATGCAGGTAAAGGCCAGGCTTGTTGAGGATCTCACTGAGGAGGTTCAGATCTATGCAGAAATGCAGTGGGGACTGAGGATCGCCTTGGTAAACGTGACAGTGACCTGTGTAATTGGCTTGAAGTTTTCCTTTAGTGCTGTCTTCCACTTCCCCATTAAGTTCCCGATGAAGGCTCTTAGGGCTTTTTGACCTCATAGACAATACCGGTCAAAAGTTTTAGAACACTCTAATTTTCCAGTTATTTATTGCAATTCAAGTCATTTAAGTCCAATGAACAGCTTGAAATGGCACAAAGGTAAGTGGTGAACTGCCAGAAGTTAAAAAAAAAGGTAAGGTTACCCCTAACTGAAAAATAATGAAAAAGGCCTTTATCAGGCAACACAACATAGGTTAACATTTTAAAGCTGTTCTACAGTAATGGAGATTGATTAAGCCTTGTAAGCTGGTGCTACTAATTTCTGCAGCTGTTCCAACTGTTCTGGATTACTTCCACCCCCTCTGTCTGGATAAAAGCAGTGCTGGAACACACTGTGGTACCAAACCCACACGAGCACCAGTTGAACAGTATTGTACCGCAGAAAGTAGTGTGTTGCTACAAACACGGTGAGAAAAAGGCAATTAACAATGGAAGAGAGAAAGACGATCATAACACTTAAAAATGTAGGTCTTTCCTACAGAGAACTTACAAAGGAAGTCAAGGTGTCACTGAGTACAGTTTCCTTCATCATCAAAAGGCACTCAGAAACAAACTGACAGGAAGAGGTCTGACAGACCCAAAGTTTCTGAGAGTTAACAGCTTGTGTGATTGGCGGCTCACAGGACAACAGCTTCAAGCACAGTTTAATAATGGTCATATAAGCAAGTCTCAGTTTCAGTCGTGAAAACTTCAAGCTGCAGGTTTGACAGCAAGAGTTGCAGCACGAAAGCCATTGCTACAACATCAGAATAAGGCGAAGAGCCTTGCGTCAAAGCTATGCCAGAACTACCTCAGGAAAAAATAACATGATGGTGAGCTTGAAAACCTGATGAAGTGGCAGCACAGTCTCCAGACTTAAACGAGCTGGTTTGGGATGAACTGGACAGAAGAGTGAAAGCAAAGCAACAGACAAGGTCCACATTTATGGGAACTTCTGCTACAGATATGGGAACAGCTCTCTGAAAAATATTTGATTTCTGTTGTAGAAAGAAAGCCATGGGTGTGTTCAGCTGTTATATCTGCCAAAGGTGGCTGCTTTGATGAGCCAAACGTTTAGAATATCAACATAATAACAGTGTCTTTTATTCTGAATAAAACTGAATTGAAAAAAGTTAAATGAAATTAATGCCAGGGATCACACAAGTCAAGACAGGCATCACTGTTACCTTCTGCCCCGCTTTACCTTTCTGCTCTCTTCTGCCACTGGAGGGCTCAAACCTTACTGACTGCAGGTCAGCTGAGCCCACTGCTACAGTAAAGCTCTAACTGGCATGTTTCTCTTGCCATCAACAAGGAGTTTTTTCTACACCACCAGCATCCATAGAAAACAGATGAAAACGAAAGATCGTGTTACAGAATATCACCCTGTTAACCAGAGATGGGCAGTAATGCGTTACAAGCATTACAAGTAATGCCTTACTGTAATCCGATTACTTTTTTCAAGTAACGAGAAAAGTAAGGGATTACTATTGCAAAAAAAGTAATTAGATTACTGTTATTTTCCTGTAAGCATGCTGCGTTACTAAACCGTGATTTTGTTTGTGAGAGTGTCTCGTGACAATGATGTAAGCGTGTGCGACGTTCGTGGCAACAGCTGTGTGCAGATCAACAATGGATAATATGGAGTGCGGGAGAGAGTATGAGCGTGCAGCGTTTAAAGCGTGGAATAGTGATGTGTCGGTCGCAAACGAAATGGCTCTTAGAGCCGGATCTTTGACATGAACGACGCGAGCCGGCTCCTTATCGCGAGCCGTGGGTTTTTTTTTCCCTTTCTCTCACCCTCTCTCTCTCTCGCACTTTTTTTCCGCTTCACTCCGCACACGAGCCTTGTGCTTTGCGCTGGGCAGAGGAGGGAGGGGCGGTAGTTACACTCGCAGTAGCACAGAGAGAGAAAGAGAGCAGGGACAACAGTGTCACATTAGAAAGGTATAGTAATCATCCACAACTATTTTCAGTTGCAGATGATAAAGGATTCAGAAAGTTTATTCATGCAGGTCCATATGACAGAGAATATGCATGTTCTTTTTGTTTTCATATTTTAATTTATATTTACTTGTGTTGTGGTTTGCAGTGTTTTCTGTTGTTTCACTTTTAAATATTTTTAAAAGAAAAAAGCTGAAAATTTAAATACTTAAAAGTTGAAATGTAAATAGTTGGTTTTTGTATTATATGATTTATTTATTACATTTTATGTGGAGTGAATAAATAAAAGTATATTTACGGTGGCCCCTACAGACAAAACACGTAAAAACTCCAAAACACGTAAAAACTCAAAACAGTACAAAAGACAACAGAAGTGCTCCAGGATGCTGGGCGCAGTGTTGAGCTTTTGTTACCAAGTGGCTACACAAGCCAGCAAGTACCAAGGACCAGATGTGGTGTGTGGTAGTAACAGGTAAACGAAGATTTTTTTTTTAATTATTTGAATATATATGAGTGCTTGTGTATAAATACACAAACAATAAACATATGCTTTCAGTTGTTTAATTTAAATGATCTAGACGTGAACCCACATTGGATTTTACAGTTGCTAAGCTTTCAAGATTTCAAGTAAATTTGCATCAGCTGAAAGAATTTAATGGGAGGTATAGCCATTTTTAGACAACCGCACAAACCGTTCACTACTGTGAACAACTCTCTGCTCTATTTCAACACATGTAAAAGGTGGGAAAAGCTGCAGATTAAACCTGATGTCGCACTACTAACAATTTCATAGAAAGTAACGACTATTTTACAGCAGGAATTAGTCCCCACCTGCAGAAAGGTGACAAACATCGTAGACATGACAGTGACAGTAACAAAAGTAAAACAAACATAGATTTGAAAGATTTTTTTTTAGCTCTTTTTGCAGCAGACATTTCATTCCCTGCAGTAATGAATGCTGGGACTTCCACATAACTTAGTGTTGGTATGCATTTGAGTAGCTCTACAATGAAAGATTACAGGTAACTAACACATGATTGGTTGCACGTAGCCAAACTAATACAAAAAAATATTTAGTTAAATTAAACTGTATTTATATACTGCTAAATCACAGTTGTCTCTTTGTAAGGTAAAGACCTCAACCTCAACAATAAAACCTCAACAATCATGTGACCCCCTATGAGGAAAAGGTTTGGCGACACTGGGAGGAAAAACTCCAAGGCCGACTGTGGAAGAGAGTCTACCTTGGCCTTAACATAATATAATATAATATAATAAAATAATATAATATATAACATGCAAGAAATACAGACAACACCCAAAGTTTACAGTTTGCATTGTTGCAACATTAGGTCTTTTAATTAGGTGATTTTAATTCTGTGCTCTCTACTAGAGAAGTAATGTAAAGGGACTGCATTCCAGCATTTTGTTCTTTTTGTCCAACCCTGGAAATGAAGAAAGAGCACATTCTTCTTTAACGGCCAAGCTCTAGAACAGCTGAATGTATTTGTGTATTAGAGCAGGGCGACATGACCCAAAATATTTATCACGATATACATTTGAAAATTTGCGATAACGATATAACTGACGATATAATTGACACGAGACAAAATACTTTACAACTCCACAACTTTATTAGTGCAAAAAACCCATCAATGTATTTTCACTTAAACAAGCAGCTGTTTTTTATCTGCATTAAAGTTATATAAACATGTAACAGAGCAAATTCCTCGCTGACAGTTTAACCAAAAGGCATTTCCAGTGGAAACTGGCCGACACATCCTCAGCATAACCATGTATAATATCCACAACACTTAAAAAAGGTTATACACACACATACGGTAAATTATGTTGAAGCACAGTACGTATCACTCCGCGAGGCTCCGCCTACGAAGCCGTAATGCTCCAACAATCCATCAAGCGGTGCGGCTTCGTAGCTTAGCAAAGTCGTACTGAAACATTTGACAGATTTTCGAGCGCCGTGCACATAAAATCGTTTCGAGGTCAGTAAACACAACCAGAATTCATACATAAGGCACACGGGATTATAAGGGGCCTGTCGATTTCAGAAAAATCAAAGGATTGATTTTAAGTGCGCCGTATTTTCCAAACAACACGGTAATAACGACGGCCCGCTAGCATGCGCTACCAAAAATAGTGCTTTGTTGTGTATCTGACGGACGAAAGCTAAACCAGTTCCACACCATGAAGTGCAGCATTTTTACAAACCAGTTCTGGTTCATGTTTCATTCAACGATCCGCTTTCGCTCTTCTCATTCTGCGTCGCCGCCATGTGCGTATGTAAACAAAGGCACTGCGCATGCGCGTTTTACCCAAATTCTATCGCAATATTTTCTTATTGTTGCCCAACATTATACCGATATTACTGTGAAAGGTATGATATGGCCCAGCCCTATTGTGTATTATTACATTAAATATTATCTAGTTAATATAACAATATTAACTAGATAACTACATAATGCTGAAATAAAATATTTTTTGTTAAAAATCTGGAAACATTTAATAAATTATAAAAAAAAATCATAAGAACTCAACCTGACTGTCCTTTTAGACATTGGGGAAAGCTCCTTTCAAAGTTTTAACACTGACTTTTAACTCTTGAAGTCCCCAGGTGACATCGCCTGAACATTTTGATGCAGTCATGCGACAAGAGAGTGGCCCTGGGTAGCCATGACATGGCCTGTGAAATGTGACAAGCAGGACCGCTGCAAATCTTGCAAAGTCAATGCAACCGCCACAATCTGTGACAAATGTGCGCCTTTGTTTTTGGAAAGAAATCGCTTCAAATGTTACCATTACCGGCGTTACCAAAAATTTTGTTGTTAAATATAACCAGCAATAAACTGTCCGGCAAATTCATTTCTAAATTAGGAATACATTTATCGTGCATGCCCAGGGTGACACATATATAACAATACAGATCTCTGACAGTGGGAGGAGCTATTTAACAAAAAACAAAACAAAACAAAAACTAACTAACAAAAAACCCCAAACAAGTCCAGAAATATGTTAAATCTGGGTCATTTTGTTTGATTTACATCTCCCATAATTTTCCTGAAAGCAGAAATTGGTCTGGTTTTTTAATGGGACAGTGGTTTCTTCCTGGTTTTTAAAACTGATGTTGGAATAACAAACAAGCTATTTCACTAAATTTGGTAGAAGTTGCTGAACTTGTTAAATACAAACATTTGCATATAAACACTGTGAATTTATATCAACAATGAGATTAAACAATGATATTTAATATTAGTCATATTTTAGGAATTACACTGTGTAACAGTTAGTGGTGTTATTAATTTCTTGTTAATGAATAAATGTTTTGTTACAATTTAATTACAATTTAATACGATTACTGGTAATCAGAAAATGTGTTATAGAATTACTTTATATCCCATTTGTGCCATTAGAAGGAATCCTCTTACTGATTAATGCAGTTAATAACAGGTTTGTGGACTCTGCACAAAAATGCACTAAAAATAATTCATCTATTTTGTGTCTTATTTGTCAACTTAAACCTGAAAAGTGAATTTTACTCTGTCAAAGTCGGAGCATCAGCGTCAGAGAAAGAGGCACGGCTGAGAAGTATTAAGGAATGAAAGATACATGAAAATTGTTTTTGAAAATGCATGTTGTTTTTTTTATTTACTTTATTCATAGTATAACCTCTCATGATGCAATCATACTACAGTGTGATTTTTCATATTTAAGTCTGGCTGAACACAAAAGAGACAATTTTCTATGTGACAAACCAGCAAGCCAGAGTCATGCAATCAAGCTGTAAAACCTGACAAATTCAACGTGTGTGTGTCTGTGTGTGGTTGTGTGTGTGTGTGTGTGTCTGTGTGTGTGTCCACAGAAACATGCTGGTAAAATGAAAAGCTTTCAAGATATTCATGCATGTAAAGATAAAAAGAGATTTAATAAATGTGTTTTCGTTTTTTAGGTAAAAGAACAGAAAAACAAAAAGTTTCTTATAACAAGAAATGGTCAATGCAAGGAAATAATTATTAAATCATAATAACAACAACAACAACAACAACAATAATGATAATAAATCAATTCTATTTAAAATGAAATAATAAAAAACGTGAATCCAGCAGTTACTGTGAGCAGCCATGATTAGCTATCAGCCACATATTGGTAACAGCCCAGTATTTCACAATCATACTGATACTGACAGTAAAAATATTCATTATTAATATTTTATAAATTACAAAATATACTACTAGTAATAATAATAATAACGATGATGAGAAGAAGAAGAATGTTTTTATCCTCTCAAACAGAATCGAGCTGTTTTTATGCAGAATTGGTTATGAACATTTCATGTATGTTAAGTTCCTTCAGGTTCTTTGCCGGTGCAGTCAGGATCACTTTCACCATACACACCACTCTCACTCTCGGGTCCATCATGCTAACGCTAACAGAAACACTTCTGTTTAGCTCCAGTTAGTAAGAAAGAACGAGCAAACACCCTTCAGTATTTCACCTATAATATAGTTTTACACTGCAAAAAACCTAAATCAAACCCCATCTTTATATTTCTCCTTTCCACGCCTGAAAATATATTCCCTGCTACGTCCTTAAATTGTTTCTGCTTCCAGACAAGAAGGGCTGGATTACTGATTCCTACTCACTCATTGCTGGTGGTCCTATGGGAACTACATAATGTACATGGCCTCTAAAATCTAACCGTGCTGGATATGTGATGCTCAAGTTACTCTCACCGACGTCCCTGGGACAGAGAAAAACAAAGAGCATCGCAGAATCGCAGACACCTCTGCTACTGAGGGCTCCTTTGAGGTGAGCAAGCCTTCCCCTTCAGAATGCCCTGAAGAGGAGGACCATAGCGGACCAAATCTATGTCAAATACTGCTCATGGCTTCAGCTGTAATACCCCAAACCAGAGCTCTCACATCTCACATTACATCGCAGAGACGAACAGCCACACCATCTGCAACCACTGCCGAGAATCTGAGGGTCCGAAGGGAGACAATGTAGTTCTTTCTTTCTTTTAATTATAAAGGTTTTCAGCAGTGATACAAAGCAGAGAGGACACATTAAACCAACTGATACAAGTCATCATTTTAAAGGCATTAAGATCATGAGCAAAGTGGGAAAATGTATATATACAAAATCTTTGAAAACATATTTTTACATAATCGTATAATAATAATAATAATAATAATAATAATAATAATAATAATAATAATAATAATAATAATGTGTGATGCTGCTATATTTATTAAACCACAAGATATGGCAATATTTACAGTAAGGTGGAAATATTGATGAAATGCGTCTATAGCACTGCCAACTTGATATAAGCATAGATACAAGTACAATACTATGCTTTAAATGAAGATGTATGGAATGCATCTTGCAGCCATGCTAGTTCTAGTAGAAAAAACAAAACAAATCATTAATTTTAAGGCAGATGCATGTGGCCCAAGCACTGTTTCTTTGGGTTTCCTCTTTTAGAGTTATTGGAATAACAGACCTATGAGTGTCTGCATGTGAATCCTTGATGACAGATGCCAAGTAAAATTGGGCAGGGAGCAATAAAACAAGCAACACAAGGTGTGTAGCTCTCCTAAAGGAGGAACTCAAAGACACACTGTGGGTGTTTCATTCAAGCCCAAGGCGTGCTAAAATAAGTGAAAACAAATGTCTATTTATTTTAAACATTTTATAAAAACAGAAACATTATTTTACCCTTTGTGAAGAGAAATTGCGCAGCAGTTTTCTGTCACCACAGACCACTGTACATTCTATCATTACCATTATTCTGGTTCTTTCCCAGTTAAAAATCCGCCATTTTGTAAAGATCACAAATGCAGCTGCTAACTATCGTTGTCTCTCTTACTCTTGGAATCTCAAACGGAAAGTGTGGTTTCAAATCAGTGAGTGCATGAAATATTTCACACTTTTAATATAGTCGAAAACAATAATAACTCCGTCTAAATACAGTGTATTGATGGATTCCGATATTAAAACTAAATTCCAAGAGTTTCAGCAAAATTCCAAAGCAGCAGCCTGTTGATACGCAGACATATGCTGTTATTAACTGAGAGAAAAATCTTTCCAGCAAAAATAATTAAATCCTTTTTGTTTCTAAATCAGAAGTTTTCGCAGCGACATGAAGGACTGCAGAGTGCGGCCCCAGCAATGCTGCATCCTACTGTGAATCCAAGCTCTCTTTTATGTCTCCTTTCTCCTGATGTTGTATCTGTAACCCAGTGGAGACTTTTACAGAAAGGCAAGAAGACAGGAAGTACAAACGTCTTCCTCCACTGCAGCTATTTTACAAAAATAATTTGATCAATTAAAACATACGTCCTGTCCCCGTACTTCCTGTTTGCAATACATACTTTCTGGCCAAATAATTGTAAAATATTATCACTGCTATGGTTGAATAGATATCTACTACATTAGCAAAATGTATTCACTATTACCTGAAAATTGTTCAAACTGTTTCTTTAGGAAACGAAGCAATAAAACTGGATCAAAACACATCAGTACACATAAAACTATTATTGGAAAATTGTGCATGAAATATCAAAAGCAAAAATAATTGTTCTACCAAAAATGTGAAATTGTGTTAATCAGTATTAAATGGAAATAATATAACTGCTTAATATGTTTAAGACTGAAGTAATTTTAAATACTTAATATACTTAAATACTATATGCTGCTTAATGTCCAGCATCATATTCTACAAAGCATATGTTTGCAGTCCTCTCGTGAGAATTTCTGAAAATATATAAATAAATAATACAAGCAACATCTTGATTTTTCACAGTGTATTAAAATATTAATAACAAAAAAAAATCACCTGAATTGAAAGGTTTCATATCTCCAGGGAGAATTAAAATATGAATGTAAAATGAGGTTAAATGTTTTACCTTCATACATTTTCATAAATGCTAATCTGAAAGTGCTGCTGAGCCAGTTTATGGAGATGGTCAGAGTTGCCGTCCTCTCTCCATCATCATCACAGATTTTCTTGCTAATCTGCTAAAGCAGTCATTAACAGCTTTTTCAAACACCATCTTCTCGTTACATCACACATGTTGACCAAGGTAATTAGCAAGAGGAAACTTTCTGTTGTGGCGCTAAATCGCTGAAGCTCATTTACTTGCTAATGCTAGTTGCCTGTCCTATGAAGTGCGGCCAGTAACTGACCTCAGAGCAGTGGAAGCTCAGCCAGCGGCATCTTGTGTGGCTCGCTGGTCTCTCATCAGTTTACAGTCACAATGTGTATGCACAAACCACCAGGAAAAGGCTGCTGGCCTCTCAGCTCGCCCAGCTCCATCGCTGTTAACAGAAGACGGACACACCCTCACAGACAGAGAGGAGTACACTATGCCATGAAATTGAAATAATCACAGCGACATTACCCAACTGCGGTCACAAGATGGCAGTAATGTAAGGCCTGGATCCACATATGACAGCGATGTCTGAGATCAAAGGATAGATTGCTTTACTTTGGGACATGTATATTTTCAGATCTGACGAGGCAAGCACTGCTCGCCTTGCTTGTCCTGACGGAACGCAACTTTTCTGGCCTACTTTTCTGATATTTCATTTTTATTTCCATAAGGCGGACGACGTTATCACGCATACACCATGTATATAGTTTCACTCACATATATGTATACATATATATTGCTTTTTATTTTGTTTTATTTTTTTCCCCTGTTGTATATTGTTTTCTCTTCTTACTTTTGCACCTTTGTGGTCCAGCTACCCAATTTCGCTGTGCAAGAAACTGCACAATGACAATAAAAAGCTCTAAGTCTCTAAGTTATTAAACATGGATCTTTTTTAAGATATACCTGGTGTTAGCTCAAGTTAATAAATCCAGACAGTTGAGTTAGAAAATGAATAATATAGCTGTTATATATTATACATTACATCTAACCACAGTCTACAAAAATGATGAAGTATCTTCATTTACTACATTAGTGCCACCAATACGAAGCTTCAAGAGAGGCGTAAATGACCAAAAGAAAAAAACGCAGGTTTGAAAAGTTCGTCATCTACATGTTTAGTAATATTCTGATGTTACTGTAACATCAATCCTACAAAAAGAAGGAAACAAGATCAGCTGGATTAAAGAGACTTCACTCGTCTGCCTTGAGTGACACAGTCGAAAGGTGGACTTCACATAAAGCTTATGAAGCTTGATCAGTTAACAGAACTCTAACTGCAATCTGTATGTAACTATGTTGTTTTATTAAATTGATTCAACGGCCTTCTTAATCTAGACTATTTGGGTTTTTGAAATTTAATATATGAAATGTTGATTGTAACATTATGACCATAACTATATTATATAATTACTGTCAAGTTACATTAGTGTAATATTATTATAATTAAACCCTCTGTGATGTGATGTGATGAAAGCAAGCCGCACATACAACATGTATGACCTCAACATTAAACAGTAAAATTCAGCAGCTCTACTCTGTAAGACTTAACTGTGCTACCTGCAACGTCGTTGGTTGTAAGCCTCTGTCAGAAAGCTTTTAAAACTCACTTTCACCACACAGCTTTTGGCTAACTGATGGTATTTGTCATAAATGTTTACTAAATTTCTTCCTCTCACCTGTGTTCAATTGTGATCACTTATCTTAGTGTTTGTGTATAAACACAAGACCACGACTGCAGTAAAGACATGACAGCCCATCTATGGGTTCAAAGACCCAGTGGTAGTATGGGTCTAGCTTGAGGATACAGCTTAGAAACAAATAGTATATAAATTTATTATGTGGCATTCCTGATCAAATCCAAGCTAAAACATTTTATTTCCATTATATTTATTATACATTACAATTAATATTTCAGTTTTAGGTCCACACAAGCGCACACTGGTTCTGCAGTCTGACAAAGGGAACATTTACAAAGTTCCAGGTAGCTTTCATCAGCTGAATCTTCAGTCTGAGCATTCCTTGGATAATTTGTGCACACACACACACACACACACACACACACGTACTACAGATAAATCTTCAGATTCAGGGCTCTCGTAGCAATGATCGAAAATACACACACACACACACACAACAACACACACACACACACTACACACACACACACACACACTACAACAAGATCGCACAAGTACATATCATCAGCACACCAGATGCATACTGTGTCAATGTCAGTAGTCAAGCATACACAGGCACATCACACACACACACTTTCTGGCAAAAAATAAAATATTATTGCTACTATCAGAGAACGAGTGTGTGTGTGTGTGTGTGTGTGTGTGTGTGTGTGTGTGTGTGTGCAGGTGAGCAGGCTATTGCTACACTAACTATTGTATGTTTACTGGTTGTGTATTCATAGATGTAAATACATGAACATGCAGAACACACACTGGTGAGTATGTGTATGGCAACATATGCAAGCTAAACTCTAAACTAAGGTAAATACAGTCAACTTGTATCACGTGTGACAATAACTATAAATTAAAATGTTCAGACACTAATCTTAAAAATGTTTCTGCTATCTGCAGATTTCTTTATGTTTCCCACATCCATGACTGGAGTACCTCATGGTGACACGAAACTCTCCACACCTGACCTACAACATTTGTTTCTGCTGCTGGAATACCATAAAGTCATTTGGGAAGTGATGTATTCATTCATATATAACTTGCAGTGGGTGAAATGATGTAAAATTATGGATTAACAAGCAACAGAGCCAAATTACAAAGATATCAGATGCAGAGTTCTTACCCTCTGCAACGACTTGTAATATAAGGAACGTGGGATTCCATCATTTTGTCTGCTGGCTTTTTATGTTAATTTCTGTTTCCACCTACGTAAAGGTTTTACTGGTTTTGCACACGTTGATCATCCAGAAGAAACATAAGCAGCAACTATAAATATGTAGTAAAAAGGTAAAAGAAAAGAGAGTGAGAGAAAATAAAGACATTATTTGATTGGAGCGTACATTCATTTTAAATAAGTGCAGGCCCAACATGAAGCGCTTTGTCTGGGTTGGGAATTCAAAATGAAATAAACACACAGGAACCTCAAGTAAAGCCTAGATTCTGTAAAAGAGACACATTTGGATTTTAAATCTACTTTGAAGCAACAGCTTGTTTTTATTTTTATTTTTACCTCCTCCTAAAGATAAAACAGCTTCCTCCAGCCAAGTCCTCAAACCTTTTAAGTAAGCTGTGCAAGAATGGAGAAACTGCAAAAGAAAAACTGGCCAAGATGTATCTAATTTTACAGCTGTGCAACTTTGAATATATTAAGAAAATAAACCGAACCAGATGGACAGATAAAGCCTATAAAATCAAAAATTTCACAGAAGCTGAAATTCTTTGGAACAGCTGCTGATCAAAGTCATCCTGAATTTCTGTGGAACTCTGAACAAAAATAACAATGAAAAAAAAAAAACTGAACGAACACTTCTTGTTGCATGAAGTTAATACTTACTGTATTTCGTATGTAGGGAATTGCTGCAATACTCCAGAGCTGTTTTACCTTGCTCTTTAATCTGTTTGTTATAACTAATTGCATTGCATACACATGCATTACAATAAATAAGAATAATAAGGTTTTGTATTTTTAAAATAAGGAAACTAAATGTAATGTTTTAAGTGGGGCTCGTGGGCTTTGATTGTTGTTTATTGTGCTGTACTGAAGGGCACACGAGGACATTTGGAAATAATAATTTAATTAAACTGAACTTAATTATTCTTAATGCACCCTCTGCATTCATAGAACATAAGGTCAGGCAGAAACAGGAAAAACTTGCAGTTCTGAGCTGGAACGCTGCATTTTGCTGCAACAAAGATTAAGTTTAGTTTCATGGAAAAGTTTTCCATGAAATATACCGAGGACACATGCTCACTATTTTAAGAAAAGAAATCAGGAATACAGAATTCCACTTCACAGGAATACGAGGTCATGGAAGAAAAGAAAGACGTCTTTTTCTAAAAAAAACCCAAAAAACCAACAAACTTTACACACACACAAATACACATACATATATAGGTGTGTATATATATATATATATATATATATATATGTGTATATAGATAGATAGATAGATAGATAGATAGATAGATAGATAGATAGATAGATAGATAGATAGATAGATAGATAGATAGATAGATAGATAGATAAAGAAGAGACAGGGAAGGTATGATGCAGGAGGAAAACCCTCATCTTTGTTGTCTTTGTTGCCACTTTAACCTTCACTACAGTGAGAATCCCGCTGGTGGCAGCGCTTGGCTCAGGCATTCAAGCTTTTGCATACACCTTCCCTCTCTGCATCTATTCCTCAAAATGTACCAAATAACAAAAGCAGGGAGTGGATTGTATTTGTAGTCAGCACAATGAGGAAAAACACATCATAACGCAGCGTTTATTCATAGTGCCTGCAGGAAGATTTAAGAGCAGGCGTCTTTTAATTATAATGACATTTAATTCACAGGAAATTGTTCTAATTACAAGCAGCAAACTGTATACTATTGCTTGAACTCTAAGATGTATAATAAAGAATAATATAATATTAATATCACTCGTGGAAACGCACTGAATCCAGCTGGAGTTTGGTTTAAGACTGAAGGAGATGCCTGTGAAAACCCGACACAAAGACTTCTCAGTCCCGTGTTACTCAGATTGATGTGTTTTTCTTCATGAATTATTCGGAGTTTGCGCTTTTTAAATTTTATTTTGTTCAACCAAACCAAGCTACTTTCAACCCCAAATGTGCCCCAACATATCATAAAAATAGCAAAGATACAGTAAACATTTAACTGCTATTATTTGTCTTTTATTTTAGTATACAATACTTCAGTCCTCAAGTAAGCACGGTATGCTGTTCATTCACAACACTGCATTTATTAGAAAGGACCGTCACTGGCGCAGTTAATAAAGAAATGATTTAAATGTTGTTTTTTCTCCGCTACATCTGACACCATTCGGCGTATAACTGGTTTAAAAGCGCAGCGCGAAAAGCGGTTCAACCAACTTTTAGAGCGGCTCCGTTCAGCTCACTGTACACGACGGAGGGGAAACCAAGCCAGCCAATTAGAAAAGTTACAACTGTATTAGGCACGTGGGGTTTGATTGTTGTTCTTTGTGCCGCACTGACGAAAAATAGTGAAACAGTGTTTCACACGAGCAACTGAGATGAGAATGGGATCCACGCCACAGATGTAAGAAAAGGATTTTACATATGTGCATGCTAGGCAGTGGGTATGGGATCGGGGCTGTCCTACCTGTTCGTCCTATGGGGGGTTGGGGGGTCCTCCTCTTCTAGATTATGACAACAGCAGCAGCCGCTTTGTTGGACTTGAGGAAAAAAGGGCAAAAACTTCCACTTTCTATCGTCTGTTCTATCCTAATGCTGAACCAAGCATTTAAAGGAAATCATCATTAAGAAAACTACAGGCATCGCACCAACCATTTCACTACTTTGTTGAATCTGCGGGGGCCGGGGAACTATCTCGCCTTTTTCCACGCTGTTTGTGATTTTAAGTAATAAAAAGAAACACCGTGCGACCCACAGAGGCTCGATGGTGCTGTGTCTAAACCAGCAGCAAGGCGCGCCTGAATGTCAGAAGATCTATGCGAAAAAACCAAGTGATGGAGCGACGGGCTCTTCTGTTCTAAACTAACAAAGAGTTCATCTGAGGTGGCTGTTTTATTCCGAACGTCCTTTTCTTTTCAAA
Organism: Haplochromis burtoni; assembly: GCF_018398535.1. Classification (NCBI taxonomy): domain Eukaryota; kingdom Metazoa; phylum Chordata; class Actinopteri; order Cichliformes; family Cichlidae; genus Haplochromis; species Haplochromis burtoni. The sequence goes on from NW_024582798.1 coordinate 393,685, forward strand.
ACATCAACTAGCAGGTGAAACACCTTTCCCCCTCTGCTCCCCGCTGTTTCCTCGCGCTGACCCGGCGGCCAGTGCACGCGACAGCTACAATGCAGACAGTTTGTTGCACAGAATGGGGAAGCTATTACAAGAGAGAAAGAGAGTGGAAGAGCAAGCTCCAGTGAAACGGAGAAACAAGACTGTCCTCTGCAGCTGCTACCTCTGCGTCCCTCCGCGAGTGTGAACCGGCGCGAGCTCATCTCCTCCCGGTAAAAGATGATGATACGCCAAGCGAGGCAGAAATGGAATGCTGGGGATCCCCTGCTGCGTCCAATCCTGACGTCTCTACCGGTGTGCCGGCGTCCGCGTGTGCGCGAGTCACTCTCAGTGTGTGTGTGTGTGTGTGTGTGTGTGTGTGTGGACGCGCTTAGATATAAATGGGGCTGCATGGAGGGAGGGGGTAGCTGTCATTGTGTGCCACAACTGAACTGTAACAGGTGATGGAGGGGTGAGCATGAGCATCACAAGGAGGCTTAGACACTCAATTACGGTGCTGTTGCCTTAAATAATAATAATAATAATTCAGTTTAAAGATGGAAGCTGAGCACGCTACCATGCTCATATCGTTACAGTCACAATGTTAACATTCAAACTATATGAATAGACATTAAAAACTATATAGAGATGGACACTTTATATAGAGAAATGAAATCTAGGAACCGCTGGATAATCTTTAAATTGCCAGAGTTTCAAAGCCTACCCATGTTTAAAATTTAGCACTGCAAGAAAAAAACGTACAAATTATGCCGTTTGTAGGTGAAGTTAGCTGCCTTACAGAGGACTATGACGCATACACTGCAATATATTATAATATATATATATATAATATATATATGTTGAGTGACTAATTATATATATATATATTATATATATATACAAAACTATTAAAAGTCCAGAGAAACCCATCTGCTTGTACATCACCAAACCTGTTACTGCATTTCTGTATTCTTTGCCAAATTTTGGAGCTGAGCATGATTTGGTAAGTGATCATTATTGCTGCCATCAGTGTAGATCTCATACAGCTGATACTATGAATGATTTGCAGTTACGAGAAACACTGTTTCCAACCAGCTCTGTGTCTACAGGCTGCATATACGCTGAACAGTGTATGTAAAAAAAAAAAAAATCTCGTAGCTTTGATCTCAGTTTCAGCAAGAGAGAGTCGATGTAGACAGAAAACTGTAACAAAATCACTACAGCTTCATTATGCAGAGAAGAGTGTTTGTGCGTTTACTGGGGTCAAAGTTTGTAGCATGTCATTGAACTACTATATATTTTTGCTGCAATATTGTAAATAAGTAAACATACATAAGTTAGAAATTTAAGCAAAGCAAAATACTTTTTAATTTTTTTCTTTTTCTTGAATATTGTGTCAAATAAATTGTAACATGTTTTATTTAAACTACAATCCAATACACAAGTCCTTCATTAAATACTGTACTTATATTAATTATTTAATTAATTAATCTAAATAATGAATGGACTTAAACTTAACATGAACACAATATTAAAAATATTTACCCAGTACAACTCTGTTTAAAACAGAGTGTAGAACTAGCTTGAAATACACCAACAACTAAAAAAATCCAACACACAGAACATTTGATGTGGTTGTTACATGGTGTAGGGCTGCTGCATTGCATTGTATTACATCATGCATATTTTGTGTTCTAGTTTTGTGGAATCATTTTAAAATCGAGGTTTTCAGATTTAAAAAAAAAGAATGACAAACGATAGCAACCATCACTTAACTTGATTACGTACATTAAATACTTACGCTGATAGCAAAGAAAAAACAGCCCACTTCCTTGTATGTGTACACATGCTTGGCCAATAAAGTGGATTATATTTTGTCTATTTGTGAGTACGGGCTCTCACCATCGTTTGTTTGAGTCCCGAAGCCTTTGGAATATTTTTAGACAGATAGATATCAGTGACTTTATTTCTTAGCTGTTTCTTTATTTAGAGGATGATACGAGTTTGTTTGTGGCCAATAGTGTTTTGCTTGTTTTTAGATATTTATATAATTCTTTTTTATAATTTTGTGATCAGCAGGTAAACTACTAGTTAAGTGAGGCTGAACAGGAAGATCTTAAATAATTACGAGAGTTTAGCCTTAATATTTATTGTATGCAGGTATCTTTATCAGATAATTTTGGCAGAATTGGCTTTTACAGGAATGCTAATAATGCAGTAATGGTGTGTTAAATAAATGTCAAGTGCTACAGAAAATAAGTTCTGACATTTGGTTCTGGTCCAAGCTTGAGTTGCCCAGTTATTTCCTGAGATAATCCTCTGGCTCCAGGAGGCTGTTTTGTTCTCTGTAATAGTAGACTGCAGTGATAGTTAGAGGGATGTTAAAGTCATGAGGACTCAACAGAAACTCACCGTGTAAAAGTATTCATGTAACACTGAAAAGATGCCAAAGTTGAACATATGGATAAAAGAGATGAGCGTTTACTGGATTCAATAATTAGCAATAGTAGCAGGACAGAAAAAGGTCTGCTTTCATTCTGTGTGTCAGCGTCTCACTCTGGTCAGAATTCTCTCACAAAAGCTACCACTTAATGAAAATAAAAATATATGTTAAATAACTTTTATTTCTGCACACAGGACAATCTCAGGCTTCTTTTGTTTTTAGACTTCAACACAAACAAACATCACAGAGTATCGTTGTTCGGAGCAGTAAATGACACAGACAGTGCAGGGAGAGGAAACAAACGTAGGGCTGCAGAGCTGGCTTCCGCATCCAGCTGCGAAACAACAACATGAATCCCTGCTCCCATCATTCTTTCTCACCAACATCAGGATCCTCACAAATAAAACGCAGGAGCTATAATTAGAGATTTACTATAACCATCTTGTCCGGGAGTGTTGTCTACTGATTGCAACAGAATTCTGGCTTCATCTGCAAATCCTGATACCGCCAGGACCGCAACAAATATTCCAGTAAGAGAAGGGGTGGGACCTCTGTGTTTATGGACTCCAGGACTGGTGCCATAACAGCAGAATTATAGACAGTCACTCCTCACAGGACTTAGAGGCCATGTCCATTCAGTGCAGGCCCACCTACCTACAGTGGTGTAAAAAAAGTGGTTTGCCCCTTTCCTGTTTTCTTCTTTTTTTGTATGTTTGTCACACTGAAATGTTCCAGATCGTCCAAAAAAAAATTCAATATAAGACAACAATAACACCAGTTAACATAAAATGCAGTTTCTAATTGAAGGTGTTTGTTATTAAGGTGGAAACAATCTATACCTATATGCCCCTGTGTGAAAACGTGATTGCCCCCTAAATCCAATAACTTGTTGGTCCACCTTTAGCAGCAACAATTGCAATCAAGCATTTGCTATAACGATCAATAAATAAATAAATGAGTCTGTGAAGGAATTTTGGCCCACTCATCTTTGCAGAATTGTTGTAACCCAGGCACACTGGAGGGTTTTCAAGCATGAGCTGCATTTTAAAAGTCATGCTGCAGCATCTCAATCAGGTTCAGGTCAGAACTTTGACTAGGCCAAAGTCTTTATTTATTTTTTTATTTTTTCCGATCTTTCAATGCAATTCAGTTTTATTCATACAGCACCAAATCACAACAACAGTTGCCTAAAGGTGCTTTATATTGTAAGGTAGACTCTACAATAATACATACAGAGAAAAACCCAACAATCATATGACCCCCTATGAACAAGCACTTTGGGACAGTGGGAAGGAAAAACTCCCTTTTAACAGGAAGAAACCTCCGGCAGAACCAGGCTCAGGGAGGGGCGGGGCCATCTGCTGTGATTGGTTGGGGTGAGAGAAGAAGACAGGATAAAGACATGCTGTGGATCTTTCTTCAGGAAAAAATGTTCCTCCCAGTCTTCCACAGAGTACTTACTTGCACGTCATTATGTAATGCTCGTATCATACTATGGGCATTATGACATGAATATGATGTGATAAACACCACTCTGCATTTAATCATTCATCCATCCATCCATCTTCATCCGCTTTATCCGGGGCCGGGTCGCGGGGGCAGCAGCCTAAGCAAAGAGGCCCAGACCTCCCTCTCCCCAGCCACCTCCTCCAGCTTATCCGGGGGAACACCAAGGCGTTCCCAGGCCAGCCGAGAGATATAATCTCTCCAGCGTGTCCTGGGTCTGCCCCGGGGCCTCCTCCCGGTGGGACATGCCTGGAACACCTCACCCAGGAGGCGCCCAGGGGGCATCCTTGTCAGATGCCCGAACCACCTCAGCTGGCTCCTTTCGATGTGGAGCAGCAGCTGCTCTACTCTGAGCCCCTCCCGGATGGCCGAACTTCTCACCCTATCTCTAAGGGAGAGGCCAGCCACCCTTCGGAGGAAGCTCATTTCTGCCGCTTGTATCCGCGATCTCGTTCTTTCGGTCACTACCCACAGCTCGTGGCCATAGGTGAGGGTAGGGACGTAGATCGACCGGTAAATTGAGAGCTTCGCTTTTACACTCAGCTCCCTCTTCACCACGACGGACCGGTGCAGCGTCCGCATTACTGCAGCTGCAGCCCCAATCCGTCTGTCGATCTCCGGCTCCCTTCTCCGGATACTTGAACTCCTCCACTTGGGGCAGGAACTCATCCCCGACCCGGAGTGGGCACTCCACCCTTTTCCGGCTGAGAACCATGGCCTCAGATTTGGAGGTGCTGATCCTCATTCCCGCTGCTTCACACTCGGCTGCGAACCGTTCCAGTGCGAGCTGGAGGCCCTCACCCGATGAAGCCAACAGAACCACATCATCTGCAAAAATCAGAGATGAGATTCTGAGGCCACCAAAGCGAAAGCCCTCCGCCACTTGGCTGCGCCTAGAAATCCTGTCCATAAAAATTATGAACAGAACCGGAGACAAAGGGCAGCCCTGGCGGAGCCCATCACCCACCGGGAACGAGTCCGACTTATTGCCGGCAATGCGAACCAAGCTCTTGCAACGGTTGTATAGGGATCGAATGGCCCGTAGCAATGGGCCAGACACCCCATACTCCCGCAACACCTCCCACAGGACACCCCGAGGGACACGGTCGAATGCCTTCTCCAAGTCCACAAAACACATGTAGACTGGTTGGGCAAACTCCCATGCACCCTCAAGTATCCTCGAGAGGATAAAGAGCTGGTCCAGTGTTCCGCGACCAGGACGAAAACCGCATTGTTCCTCCTGTATCCGAGGTTCGACTAGCGGACGAACTCTCCTTTCCAGCACCCTGGCATAGACTTTCCCAGGGAGGCTGAGGAGTGTGATCCCCCTGTAGTTGGAACACACCCTCCGGTCCCCCTTCTTAAAGATGGGGACCACCACCCCGGTCTGCCATTTAATCATTCATTTAATCTTAATCTCAGTCTCTTCCACAGCCCTAAGAGGTAACTGCTCCGCCTTCATTGGCCTGGTTCTGCCGAAGGTTTCACTCATAGGGTTGGGGTTGGAGTTTTTGGTATTTACTCTGTATTATTCTAGGCTCTTTACCTTATAACATATAGTGCCTTTAGCAAAATACCCAAGGGCAAGCCAGTAGGTATTTTTTACATCAGGCTATGAGGATTTTGAATTTCGTCAAATATCACAGATTCAAAAAAAAGGAAAAAACAAAACCTGAAAAGATAAAAACAGAAGTGTGTGTACTTTAGAAATGTTGCATGATATAATAATACATAAACAGTCCATAAATGTCTTCAACTACCTAGAAGCATAAGGGCATATATATTGATGTTACGTTGACAAGTATTTTGAGGGGGGTAATAGCTTGTCCTGTTGTTTCTGATGGCATTGTTGTAATTCTTGGGTGTTATACATTTTGTTTTAGAAAAGGTAAAACTAAATTTGCTAATAAGCTACACTGAGAGCTGATGTACAAAATAAAAGCTGTAACTTAACTTAAAATTGATTTATTTTAGGTAACAAATCAACTCATTTAAGTAAAAACAACTGAGTAAACAGAACCTGCAGGAGACATAAGTGTACATTTAATAATAATTAGTCCAAAATAAAAATACAAAATGAATTATGGAACCATGTAACACCTAAAACCCATGTCTAAAGGCGAAACAAACAAACAATCAATAAAACAAAAAAGCCTTATGAGATCTCATTTTTCAGTAAATTTAACACTATGTACTGAGATAGGTTTCTATAGAGGTATGTCTTATCAGAGTGTAACGTATCATATCCACTAATGTAAAAAGAAACATGCAGTCACTACATTTATTATTTCTGCCAAAGACTGAGAAACTGCAATCACCCATCACAATTGACAGAAGTGCTTTACTAAAAGTTTTATGTCCCGTATATATCACAGGCCACGATACAGCAGCTTTACACAGACCTGAAAATGTAGGTTGTAGCCTGAGGCATTTATCATGCCTATGACTGACAGCTTATACAATTTTACTGCACTTGTTGAACTTGAGCCAGTGTAAAGATATTTGAAATAACCACGAATCAATGCAAAAACAGATGTTAGCTAAAACCACTGCTGCTGGAACGGGTATATTCCAATGAAATGAGTTACATTTTCTTTAATTAATGACATAAATTTTCATTTGTTTATTCCAAGGCTCTTTAGGTGATATGAAAAAGTTCATGAAAAAGGCAAGATAATGTATTTCACCTCCTTTTAGGACAATTGCTAAGTGTAACAAGCAACAGCAGCAGCGAAATATAACTCATGAGGCAATTGTGATAGGGTACTTCAACATCCTGAACATTCTGTGACAAAAATCAGTCAGAATCAGCCAAATTGTAAAACTGCAAACATATTTTTAGACTCACTATAAATCAGATTTGTTGAAAATATTACTATTTTAAAAAAATCACAAACTAAAGTAGGAATTTCCAGTAATGAGATCTGGTGTATGCTTTCAAAGACTATCTAGCCAAAAAATTTGGCATGTCAAAGGATTTACATGACAACAGCATAGCTTGTTAAACTGAATGCCATCTCATTTTCAATGGCTGGTAAGTAGTTTGTTTCCTTATTTACTAAGGAATCCAGTTAAGCCTGGAGTTTAACATGACTGTAAAGTACTTTAACATTTCTTATAAATTCTACGTTTGAAATGAAAGAACTTTAGACCACAAACTGCAATTTTAACCTGAAATTCATACATCATTTGATTCAATATACAGGGTGGGCCATTTATATGGAT